>NC_037685.1:87385151-87563352 GCF_003255815.1 Theropithecus gelada
GTAGGGACATGGATGCAGCTGGAAACCATCATTCTTAGCAAACTATCACAAGAACAGAAAACCAAACACCGCATGTTCTCACTCATAGGTGGGAACTGAACAATGAGATCACTTGGACTCGGGAAGGGGAACATCACACACCGGGGCCTATCATGGGGAGGGGGGAGGGAGGAGGGATTGCATTGGGAGTTATACCTGATGTAAATGACGAGTTGATGGGTGCTGATGAGTTGATGGGTGCAGCACAGCAACATGGCACAAGTATACATATGTAACAAACCTGCACGTTATGCACATGTACCCTAGAACTTAAAGTATAATAATAATAAAAAATAAATTAAAAAAAAAAGAAATTGTGTTCTAGTAATCCAAGGTTATAGGTGGTTATTTCTAAAAATAATAACAAAATTATTTCTAAAAGTAAAAAATATATATAATCTATTTTCTTTTAAAATCATTGCTGGTTTTGTATTAATGCCCAGTTTGTCATTTTTGCTTCTTCTATTTCCTCTCTTTATCAATGATTTGAAGGTTGCATCTTCATGAAAAATATTTCATTTTTTTTTTTCTTTTATAATTCTCTTCTTTAAATTTTTTCCTCATACCTTTGGTCTGATCTAACTAAATTTTTCTTCTGTTTTCTTTGCTTCCATTATTACTTTTCCTTCTTAAGATTTTATTTTATAAGAAATTGATGCTATATTTTCATAAATTATCTCTTTATTTTCAACTAATATGCTGAATAGTTTGTTTTTAATCATTAAATATATAAAGTCTATATCATCTTCATTACAATTTCCTTTCTTTTGATTTACTATTTAGAACATTTTTAAGTTGTTGTTTTTTAGATTTTTTTTTTTGGTAGTAACATTTTGGTTTATTTTTTATTTCAATTATAGTTTGTCCCAAGATTGTATTCTGTGTGATATGGATTATTTGGAATTTATTGAAACCTACTTTCTATCCTAAACTATGATCAATTTCCAAATTTATTCTCAGTGTAATTGAGAACACTGTATTCACAAAAATCAAGAGTATCAATTATGCTGTTTAAATCCTTCAAATGTTACTAATTCTCTTATTGTTTATATGATAATTAAGAAGAGAGATCTATGTGAATGGTTTTCAATTATAAAGCATTTAATTCTTTTTTTCTAGGCTGGCATTTTGATTTATATATTTGAAGTTATTGATACTATAGTTTGGTTGGTGATAAATGGCTGGAATTTGACAATAGATTTCTTCTCTTTTCCATTTCTCATAATCTATTTTATATTTTATTCTATGCAGAATCTATTTTTTCCTCAGATTTGTGTTCTGGTTGACTAATCTGAATTTTGTGTAGTATGAATTTTAATCTATTGAATAAATAATTGTTTTTAATTTAAAATTATATATATTCTTTGTTTTCTAACCATTGTTTGTATATACATATTTTAATACTTTTATTTCATTGAATGCATTTTCTTAGATTTTCTGGCACCCAATTCTGCCACTTATTAGTTATTCTATACCTTTTTTATGATTATTAAGACCTCTTTCCTTCCCACTTATCTTTCTTTACTATTATGTAATTTGTTTCTATTCTTTTTATTTTTACTGTTTATATTGATGGTTTACTTATAATTTGAATTATGAGGACATATGTGAAGGATTTTACATTTTGGAGTCTTAAGAGGCCAAAGTCAGAGTTTGTAATTTGCATGAATTAGTTCTTGGCTTTTGGGGTATTTTCAACCCAGTAATGTTTTATGTTTATTTTTAGCATAAAGTTTATAGATCATACAGCTTATACAAATTCTACCCCCAGAACAGATGAGGCAAGACTTGTCCTCATAAATCTTTGGGATATGTTGAGATATTTTTCCCTTGCCACCCTGTGATATAGTTTTTGTTCTTAAATTTTGTATCAATCCAGTTTTGAGACCTTGCCTTGAATCCAGTCAGTTCCTCTTCTTAGCAACTAATTAACTCTACATCCTAACCACTTCCTTTATCAAACTCTCACATTCCAGGGCAGTAGCCATTCACTCTAATTGCTCCAAGGTTAGATACCAGACAATTAGACACAGTCCCTATGCCCAGGAGTTTGGGAAATTATCCAATTAGCCAACTCACAGGGAGCCTCTGAGAAACCCAGCTAACCCCAACCTGCTTGCCATTAATGTCTGGAATTTGATATTAGATTTCTTCCCCTTAAACTCATTTGCCACATATTTATTTCCCCTAACATTTCCAGATCATTGTTATCCTGTCCCATTTACAACTATATTGGTAGCCTTGCCTGAGGTCTTTTCTCATTTGAAGTTGTAAGTAATAAAAAATTCTGCCTTTTATCTATCCAAGTGTCAATGTATTGGATCTCACCATGAAGGAGTTTATAAATCCTATGAAACAACTGACACTTTAAACAGGGTGGTGTAGCCATGACCATTGATTCTTAGGTAGGTTCTTGGGAGGCAGGGGGTGTACTTAGGTTACTAATTGGTTCCAAAACACCTCAAGAATGGCTTGAGACAGAACAGCTTTCTCTAGTCTTGTAGCTTTCTGTTGTGTCTTAGGTGGTGGCCAAGTCTATTTATACTCTTCCCCACCTCCCAGGATTAAGGGATAGATACTAGAGCTGTATTTTCCTGGGTCAGAGCGTTCAGATGTGCTTGTTGTCACTGTTTGTGTTTGGCAGAGTTTTATTCTAGCTGTCCTTCACTTTTTGGTGATGATATTAAAACAAACAAACAAACAAACTATTATTTGGGGCAAAGCTTTGGTTTGTTCCTGTGTTTCAGGCTCTTTTTGAAGAAAGGTGGTGGTTGCACTTCTCCACCGTCGATAAATATCTCATTGTCCATGTTGTCCAATGGGCATAAGACCTACCTATCTTCTTTGCTGCTGTATACCTCACTGCTATGGCCAGCCAACTTCATACTTTCCAGACCCTCATGATTACACATGAGGTACACTGTTGGAGACTAGTAGCCCAGTGTTTAATCTGAATAGAGTTTTGGAGCAAGAAAACGGTATCCCATTCTTGCACCCTTCTTCTCCTTTGGCATATTACACTTGCAGGAGGTAGAGTCCTCACTTGTCCTCAGTCCCTTCACACATGCCATAGTCCTGAAGGATATTAGTCTTCTCCTAGACCCCTTGGCTACCTAAGGAGTCCCTTAGGATCAACTGAGTAAACAGCAATGGGAGTTCATAGTTTATGGGAATGGCATTGCCTTCGTCACAAATGATGCAGCTCTGTGGAATGTAACTGTTTTCCATTTCTAAACTAGGATGTCCCTGATACAGGACAAGATCCAAGAATCAGCACAATTGTCCAAATATCAGACTGTCATTTTAGCACTAGATGCTCTGGTCAGCAGTGCTCCATCTGCACATTTTTACAAACTATGGGTCATTGTCCAAGAGTTGCCCCCTTCAGGGTAAAGTCCCTGGGAATCTCTTGCCTCGCAGATACTCAGTATATCAAGATGACACATGTCTAAATATACTAGGCCCATAATATTAAGGCCTCAACAGGGTACTCTATTTCTTTCAGAGTTCCAGTTGCTATGATAGTAACCAAGGAACTTATTTCACTTCTCAGAATATAGAGTATACAATGCTAGGCTCCTGGAAAAGACATTCATTGAAACTCTTACATTGCCAATAGATACTGGATTAGTTGAGAGACATAATGATTTTCTCAAACAACTCCTTTATAAATTCCTGTCTACCAAATAGACCCCTAAATTGGTGTCTGTCTTGTTCTAGGCTTTAATTTCCCTAAATCCAAGGCACTTTTGGCTAACTTACACATTACACAAACAGTAAAAAAAGAAATATTTCCATAAACCTTTAACCACATGCTATCCTGCAGATGGTCCCATACACTTTCCATCTGAAACAGAACCCATCTGAGCCTAAAATTCCATCACCCCCACACCCTCCTCAATATTCTAGTTATAAGAAATAGATAATTACTCCAACTCTCCTTATAATTTTCTCCAAAGAATTAAAATTAGTGCTTCAGTGTTGTTCTCACAACAATGTGAACTATCAAGAAGAGAAACAAGAAATCTCACTTAGTAAATAAAACCACATTAATAATGAAATCAACACCATATCTCATAATGATGAAAGCATTTAACTTTGGTTTAATACATGCCTAAGAAAATCAATATCAGACAACAAAAGCTTATCAGTGCAGAAACACACAATTCTGTTGATGATTAGTCTTATCAATATTGGTCTGGTGCTTTCCTTTGTTAGCAATATGAATGCTCAAGTGCTCCAAGTAGGCCTCTGTTTCAACCAATCACAGCAAATACTAAGGCCCACATGCCCTAAAATTGGGCTAATATAAACCCTGCAATCTGAAGATCTAAACATTCTTATGTATCATCAACAAAGGGACAACCAAGAGCCCCAAGTAATTGGCTAATTAAAGAGTCTCCCTATAGGCTAATATTGGAGCTCCAACCTCCACCACAAATATCTTAATACCTTAACTGGAAGACATCCTAATACCATATTAACCACATGTGCCAAAATAAGGCCATGTGATTTTAAAACTGATGAATAAGATTCTAATAATATTAATAACTATCTGTCCCATTATGCTCTAAGCTTTGCCACTGTTCTGTTTTATCACATATATCACCACTTTAACGTATCCACTTACGTTTACAGATATAAAATGAATTACCAATATAATATTAGATATTAAAAGACAGGATTTTGAATTCAGATATATTTGGATCAGAAGTTCATCTACCTTTCACCACAGGGGTGTGTCTGATCAGTTTATACTGCCTTGTACCACATAATAGAACCAATATTTACAAGGATGTTCATCAAACTAAGTAGAATAAAAAGTAATAAACATAAATTGGTTTTCTAAATTTAGAAAATTCAATTACATAACTGATAATGTAGCCAAAGCATTCGTAAGCTAATTAAAACATAAAATTATTGAATGTTTACAGAGTTTGGCTTGATAAGTCTTAAACTAAATATATATTTAAATAAGGCTTGATATATGAAAAAATTATAAGTAATTAAATATGTGGAAGAGAGATGGAAATATTAGAAATAAAACAAAATTTCTAAGAACATTTGTTGTAGAAATTATATTAACTGATAAAAGTAAAACAGAAGGAATTCTTTGTGTAAATAATGTCAAGTGTTAGGTCAAATTCAAGGACCCCTGCAAATCATGTAGCAGAGGGTAATCAGAACTAGAAATAAACAACTGAGAGTTGTAATCACTGAGGTTAAAAATGTGAGAATGAATGACATCACTACTGTTGAATAACTGAGATAAAGAGAAGACTGATTTTCTAAAATTGGGAAACCTTCATTTTTGAGGGTATTAGAAGAAAGAGATCCAGAAAGCAAAGGGGGGGGGGGAAACAAAATTAAAATTATTGAAAAAAATCAAAAGTTCCATAGAAATTTGTAGTATAATCTTCATCAAATTTAAACATGATGAGTTTACACAAATAAAATGGTGAGAATTATCAACACATTTGAATTAAGATTTCTTAGAAATGCTCAGATTTTAAAATACATCAGTGTAGTCATTAGTAAGAAGCCGAGAATACTTTCGTGCAAATCATACCTACCTTCACTTCAGTTCAAGCAATTTAGCATTTTATCCCAACCAACATGCAACTCTGAAGAATGCAATAGGCATTACATTATTGAAGTAGCAAAAAGATTTTTTTAAAATTTTTTTGCATATTGCCTATGTAATCCTCTTGCTGCAAATAAACTCCTGACATCCTTTTCTATCCTCTCGTATTTCAGTCAACAGCTCTAGGTCACCCTTGGTCCTGATCCTGTCTGATTACTAAGCAGTGTTCAGCACTTGCTGTCAGATGTTGTCGCTATTTTCCCAGTGGGTGCATCCTGTGACCCTGACAAAGATGTATCATACCACTGATCCTTTTGATTGCTGTACTGATTTCTATGATTGTTGCCATCTGCTATACATATAAACAACATCAACAACGCAAACAGAAAGCTACATTTAAAAAAAACTCAACCAATGAAATCACTCCAAATGGAAGTATCCCAAATTATATATCAAAGACTCACGACTAGACTAGACTAGACTAGAAATGAACTAAATATTCTAAACATTTAAGAGTTTATTTAATAGTACATTATAAGCATATGAAGCTTTTGTTAGTGTGACAACATACATTATTGTAATTATCTTTAAAGTGTATAAGACAGATATTTAGCTTTACCTTTACATAAGACACAAAACCAACTCAAAATAAATTGAAGTTCTAAAGAAAAACATTTTCAGGAAAAAATTTAATGAAATATACTCTGAGGTTACTTCCATATTGCATTAGGCAAAACAGAAGCTGGGCATGGTGGCTCACACTTGTAATCCCAGCACTATGGGGGTCTGAGATGGGTGAATCACTTGAAGTCAGGAGTTCAAGACCAGCCTAGCCAATATAGTGAAATCCTGTCTTTACCAAAAATAAAAAAATGTAAAAAAAAAAAAAATAGATGAGGTGTGGTGGTATGCACCTTTAATCCCAGTTACTCAGGAGGCTGAGGCAGGAGGATCACTTGAACCCAGGGAGTGGAGGTTGCAGTGAGCCGAGATCTCGCCACTGCACTCCATCCTGGTAGACAGAACAAGACTTCATCTCAGCAAACAAGCAAAGAACCCAAAAGAATTAGGCAAAACACTTTATATATATATATATATATATATATATATATATATATATATATATATATATGTAAATTGTTTCACCTAAGGTTCAAAATAAAATGAAAGAAATTATTTTTCTACATATAGATAATTTATGATTCTGACTCTCCAGTCAGGCACATTCTGGCTGACACACCATATACTTCAAGTTTCAGTTGTTTCCTTTATCTTCGTAACATTCAGAAAAATATCTGGGTTGTAATTTCAATTGTGTCCCATCCTTCTTTCTATGAGACTGCCATAGTTAAATAATCTTAATTTTAGAGGATTAAATTTGTAGAAATATGAGAAACACTGAGCCTTTAAGATTCTTTTATTTTCTACTCGAGATCAAAACAAGCAATAGTAGGTGTGATCTAAGATGCTGTATCTTTTTTCTAGAATTTAACAAAATAGTACAGAAATTATAAATCAAAATAAAAATAGAAACTCTTGGTGGTAAAAAATAGTATTATTAGAATTTTCAAAAAGTAATATGTTTTAAGGAATTAAGTTTGCATGCTTACTAATGTGTATCCTCCTTGTGATTTAATGATCACACATCAGTAAGATTACATCTCACATTGAATCTCGCGTTGAATTGTGATAATCCCTACGTTTCAAGGCAGGACCAGGTGGAGATCATTAAATCATAGGGGCAGTTTCTGCCATGTTGTTCTCATGATGATGAGTGAGTTCCCATGAGATCTGATGGTTTCACAAGTAGTTTCTTCCTTCACTCAGGACTTATTTCTCTCTCCAAAAGTTTAGGGAGAAATAAATAAAGGCTGAAGATCAAGATAGTAACTGATATCTAATTATAGATTTATAAAAATTATTCATCTAACTATTTACATATATGTTTGGGGGAGAATTCTCTTTATTCCTTTTTTTTTTTCTTTTAAGAAATTTAATGTTTGTTAATAATACTAGAAGTCTCTACCAAAAGAAATAAGTAAGAATCTCTTGGAAGGAGGCATAGGCATCAGTATTTTTTTCAGTTATCCCTCCCTTATAATTGATTCTAATGTGCAATAACCATGTCAGCTATAAATAAAGTCACCTGTTAAACTAAGTGCAGAGATTATTTAGAAATAAAATTGATACTTTCTCCAGTTTCCTTCTTGATTGTTCATCTGCTAGAATCTGGATTCAGTATTGTTAATTTATGGTTTCACAGAAACATTGAGTTTGACATAAAATTCTCTTAAGATTATTTCACTGCTCCCTGGTTTGGGAGGTTTGATATGGTTTGGCTGTGTGGTTCCACGTAAATCTCACCTTGAATTATAATAATTCCCATGTGTCAAGGGCAGACAAGGTGGAGATAATTTAATCATGGACACAGTTTTCTCCATGCTGTTCTCATGATAGTGAGTGAGTTATCACGAGATCTAATGGTTTCATAACGGGTTTCCCCCTTTGCTTGGCACTCATTTCTCTCTCCTGCTGGCCTGTGAAGAGATGCCTTCTGCCATCTTGTAAGTTTCCTGAGGCCTCCCCAGCCACGCAGGAGTGTGAGTTAATTAAACCTCTTTTCTTTGTAAATTACCCAGTCTCGGGCATTTCTTCACAGCAGCATGAGAATAGACTAATACATTTAGTAATTTCCTATTTTGTATTTTTAATACGTTGTATTTGGGGTCTATAATTTTTCATTTTTTCTCTTTATTGATTTGCCTGGGATATTATTTCTTTTGTTAGAACCAGCAACTGGATTTATTTTGTAACTCTACCTGTATCTGTTCACTAATTTATGAATTAACATTATCTTAACCATTATTGTCCTTTTGTTTTCTTGAATTTATTTGGCTCTTTTCTTTATTTACTAAGTGGCAATATTTCATTTTTATTATTTTTATTCTGCTGTCCTACTTGTACCATCTTCTCTGGTAGAGAGCAGAATCACTGCCAGTAAGGTGAAATAGACCTTTCTAGGCTAGAAAAGATCAGAGATCATTATAAAATAACTCTCCAATTAGGCATATTCTGGATGACACACCATATACTCTTAAGTTCTATCTGCTTTCTTGAGTCTTCATAACATCCATGAGCTATAATTTTAATTAGATCTCATCTTTCTTTCTAAGAAACTGCCATAGTTAATTGCATCATGCCTAATATGCTTTCTTACCCCAGTTATTTCCTGAAGAGCCAGCCTCTCAGACAACCTATCCCTCTGGGCACTCAAACCTAGACTATGCGTTTTATTATTTTTTTGTTTTGTTTTGTTTTTGAAACAAACTCATTTTCCCACCTACTATAAACTGAATGTTTGTTTTCCTCAAAATTCATATCTTGTAATTCTAACCCTAATGTGATGGTATTAGATGATGGAGCCCTTGGAAGGTAATGGATCATGAGTATTTAGCTTTCATGATGAGATTAATGCTTTTACAAAAGACACCTCAGAAAGTTATTTCACTCCTTTTCTGCTATGAGATGACACAGTAAGAAAGCTGTGAATAAGGAAGTGTCTGTGAATCAGAAAGTGTCTGTGAACCAGGAAGTAAAATCTCACCAGACATAGAATCTGCTGATGCATTGCTCTTGGATTCCTCAGCCACTAGGACTTGAGATACAAATGTTTTTTGTTTAAGCTAGCCAATAAATGGTAATTTGTTACAGCAGCTCAGACAGACACTGCCATAGTCTATCTCATCAAGCCCTGTCACTGTGCCTTTTGAAATGCAAAAATCTACCGATACTAGTAGGACTTTCTTTCACTTGCATTTAAGACAAAATTCAAACAAGTTATTTAACCAAATGTGGATTTGTTTATCTCTGGTTTCAAATTCAGTGATTGGATAGCACAGTGTTATTATGGTGACTCAATGAGATACTATCAAGAAATCCTTATCTTTTGGCTTTTGGTTTTTCTATCCTTAGAATTTTGCTTCCTTCATAACTAAGATGTTCCATCAGTCCCAGGAATTGCATCTGTTTTTGAAACATAAAGAAGTGAATAATGAAAGACAAATATATATACCTATATATATATACACACACATACATACACATACACACACACACACACACACACACACACAATGAGTCTGTACCTTTTTTTTTTTGAGACAGAGTCTTTCTCCGTGGCCCAAGCTGGAGTGCAGTGGTGCAATCTGGACTCACTGCAGCCTCCACCCCCCAAGTTCCAGCAATTCTTCTGCTTCAGCCTCCCAGGCAGCTGGGATTACAGGCACGCACCACCACGCTCAGCAAATTTTATTTTATTTTTTATTTTTTGCATTTTTTAGTAGACATAGGATTTCATCATGTTGGCCAGGCTGGTCTCAAACTCCTGACCTCAGGTGATCTGCCCGCATTGGGCTCCCAAAGTGCTAGGATTACAGGCATGAGCCACCATGCCCAGTGGAGTCTGTACCCTTTTAATACATAGGCTAGAAGTACTAGTGATTCTTTCCCCTTATACCTAATTGGCCACAGCCATGTCACATGGCCCTATTCTTTACAGAATGGAGACTGGGAAATGTAGTCTTTTTAACTAGCCACATTCTTATCTCAAATAAAATATGGGTCTATTTATTTAAGAAAAGGAGAAGAATGGATATTGTGTGAGGCAACCAGAATTTTAAAGCACTACCTATGTCCTCAAATTTTTCTCAAATGATAATTTTACCTTTTGTTCTAGATGAAATTTGACTAACCTTGAATAAACCATTTTATAAAATTTTACCCATACATACATCCCATGGACTTCAAGATCTATATTAGGGTATGGTGCTCTCTTTGCTATACTTCTTCCAAAATATTTTTCTTATATTCCCTTTCAAAAACCCCAGATAATTTGACAGTAGAAAATAATAACTCTTCCTACTATATATTTCTATTGTTTGTAAAACTCTTAGTCAATATAATTTTTTTTTAACTTGATAGAATTGCTCTCCATTTTTGCTCCACAACTCTTTTTGTCAGTATTCTTGGCAACTGCTTAACCTACACTAGCATTTTACTCTCTTGATTTCCTGAGATCAGAAGTTTTTTTTGACTTTCCATTTCAGACATTCATTGTAATATTTTACTACTCCAGTAATTGTGCAATATCCAATTAAAGTATTGGGTATTAACGGTATACCTAATCCTGAAAACAAGCTTCCCGACCTAATTTCTTCACTTCCCTTTTATGTTATTTTCCATTTTCTTGAATAAACTCATGCCCTTATTAATATAATTGGATGCATTGCTTTACTCATCTTCTGCAATAATTGCTAAAAAAAAAAAAAAAAAGGACAGTACTTGTGAATTTCTAATGCTTGTCTACGATATTGTTGGAGAAGTTTTAAAATGTATGGAATCATGTCATTTGAATGCTATGATCACAAATCACTGATGGATACTCAATACTGACCTGGCAAGCTGAGACATTTTAAAAATAAGCTATTGACCCTTTTATTTGGATGATTTATTGGCATGTATTTAATGTATTGATCTACAAGCATTATTTCTATACGCTGTTTTGTTCTTATCTCAAATTCTATTGAGGAAAGACTCTATAAAAACTGCTACATTTTTCTGTCATCAAATGAATCACACTACTTTTACCAATAACCTATTTTTTCTTCCTCGTGAATAAAAGTACTCCTAGCTTTGACCTAAAGCTGATCTTTTTACTTTTGCCAAACCATGTAATTTCTTACATGATTAAATCTATTTTGTACCTTGTGTTCCCCCTCCATCTAGATCACTCAAAATTTTATTGAATGTTGATCTCATAAAAGTAGAGAATAGAATTGTGTTTACCAGAGGCTGGGACAGTGTTGGAGGAGGGAGTTGGAGAGATGTTGGTTAAAGGTTATAAAATTTCAGTTAGTTGAGAGGAATAAGTTCAAGAGATCTGTTGGACAAAATGGTGACTTTAGTTAATATCAATATTTTGTATCTTGGAAAGTACTGAGAGTAGATTTTTTTTTTTCAGTTCATAAAGTAAAATAATTTTTTAATATATTTAAGAAACTTAACAAACTAAATGCATAGACCTTATTTGATACCTAATTAAACAAACTGTAAAACATATTTATGAGACAATCCGAAAATTTTGAACAAATACTATACATTTTATATTAGTTCTTACCAATTTTAGGTGTGTTTTAATTATATAATAGTTATTTTAAAACATATTATAAAACAAATTTGAGGCACTTTAACATTTTCTCTGTAAGCATTTTAGTATGTATCTCTGAGAGTAGATTTTTAAGTGGTCTCACCACAAAATAACAATTATGTGAGGTAATACATTTGTTATTTAACTTGATTTAGCTATTCTACAATGTATATACTTTAAATCCTGTTGTACATAATAAATACACTTTTATATGTCAATTAAAAAATAAGCAAAAACATTGTAAAAACATAGATTGAGATGGACTTTTTAAGTCACCTCTCCAATATCCTACATATGCCTAAGTTTACATCTATTTTACACTTAGTCTTTCTTATAGAAAATACACTTAAAATTTATTTTTAGTCCGTAATATATACTTTTAAACTTCTATTTCATTTCTGAGCCACAAAAAAATAAGCTTTTGCCTTTACTAGCCTAAAAAATTTCTGTTGTCAATACAACCAATTAGTTTTACCTTTTTAGATCTAATGGTCTATTTACAGCCCTTTTCTAAATTGAATTCTCATAGGACATAAGATGAGAGATTATCCTCTTCTTTAAAAACAATATCTTTAGTAAAATATATACACAAATCAAAATTTACCCCTTTAAAATGTGTAATTCAAAGTTTTTTTAGTGTATTCACATAGTTGCATAACCATTACCACAATCAGTTTTAAATATTTTCATCTTTTCCCAAGGAAATCCTCCACCTATTTGCAGTCATCCCTTACTCACAACATTCACCCATTCAGGCCTAAGCAACTACTAATCTCCTTTCTATATCTATAAATTTGCTTATTATTAACATTTAACATAAAAGAGAGAATAAAATGTGCAACTTGAGTTTCACACTTAGCATACCGTTCTCAAGGTTTATTGATGTTATGGAATGTACCATTATTCTGTACCTGTTTTTGGTTTAATAATATTCCATTAAATGGACACACCACAGTTTCTTTTACACATTCATCTAACAGACATTTGGATGTTTTTACTTTGGGGATATTATAAACAAAATGATAATGATCATTTGTGTACAAGATATTGTGTGGATGTACGTTTTAATTTTTCTTAGATATATACCTAGGAGTGAAATTGCTGTGTTATATGATAACTCTATGTTTACAAATTTGAAAAACTAACAAAGCGTTTTACCAAATGTTTTACTTATTCTTAATTGTTTTATTTTCTTTTATTGAGTTTTATCTTCTTTGTAGACTCTGAATAAAAGCTGTATAATAGATATATGATTGAAAATACTTTTTCCCAGGCTGTGAGTTGTCTTGTTACCTTCTTAATGGTATGATTTGCAACACAAAAGTTTTTAAAGTGATATAGTCTCATTTTTCTAGTTTTTCTTTTGTTAGTTATACATTTAGAGTCATCTAAACAAATGTTAACTAACTCAGGGTCATTAATATTTTTCTTCTCTGTTTTCTTCTAATAATTTTACAGTTTTATATCTTATATTTAGGCCAGTAACACATTTTGAGTTAATTTGTATGAGGTACAAATTCACATGGTATGAGGTAGGTATCCAACTCCACTACTTTGTCCATCCTATTGTCCGAGCATCATTTGTTGACAAGACTATGACTTCCATGTCTGAATTGTCTTGGCACACTTATTAAAAATCAGTTGATTACAAATGTATGCATTTTTTGGACTCTCAATGCCATTCCAGTGTTCTATACACCATCCTTATGTCAGTACCAGACTATGTGAATTAGTGTAGCTGTACAGTTAGTTTTTAAATCAGTAAGAATGACTCTTTCAACCATGTTTTTACTTTTCCACATCATTTTAGCTATTCTGGTTTCCTTGTTTTTTTTTTTTTTTTTTGAAACAGAGTCTTGCTCTATTACCCAGGCTGGAGTGCAGTGGCCGGATCTCGGCTCACTGCAAGCTCCGCCTCCTGGGTTCACGCCATTCTCCTGCTTCAGCCTCCTGAGTAGCTGGGACTACAGGCGCCCGCCACCTCGCCCAGCTAGTTTTTTGTATTTTTTTAGTAGAGACAGGATTTCACCGTGTTAGCCAGGATGGTCTCAATCTCCTGACCTCGTGATCCGCCCGTCTCGACCTCCCAAAGTGCTGGGATTACAGGTTTGAGCCACCGCGCCCGGCCGCCTTGTACTTTTATATAAATTTTAAAGTCAGCTTGTCAACTTCCCCCAAAAAAGACAAATCATATTTTGTTAGTGACTGTGATAAATCTGTTCATCAAGTTGAAGAGTATTGCAATCTTAACAGTGTTCAGTTTGTTGATTCATAAATGCAGGGTATCTTTTCATTTCCTTAAAATCTATGAATTACTTAAACAATATCTTATTGTTTTAGTGTACAAGTGTTTCACTTTTGTTAAATTTATTCCTAAATTTTTTTTTCATTTTATATTACATGAAAGTGCTTTTTACAAATTTTATTTTTGGATACTGTATATTGCATATTGATGTTATAGTCTCTAGCCTCACTGAATACCTTTATTTGTTCAATAAATTTTTTTAGTGGATCTTTAAAAACTTTCTATATGCAAGATTGTATAATCTTCTAACAGAAATAGCTTAATTTTTCCAATTTATATACATTTGCTTTGTTTTCTTCATTTTCTTTGTCTCATTCCCCAGTCAGTATCTCAAGTACAAAGTTGAATAGAATGACATCCTTATCTTTTTTTTTTATTTTAGAATATTCCTTGGTTTTGACAGTCATATCTCTGAAAATCTCTAATCCTTTCTTTTCCTGATTCCCTACCTTATCATACTTGCTTGTGTGTGTGTGTATACATGTGTGTGTATATGTGTGTGTGTATGTGTGTATACACACTTTTTTTTTTTTTCCTGATCACTAAATTTTGGAATTTCCCAATTTCCCAAGATTATCTCTCAAGTGTTATAGTCTTGGTGCTTTAAATTCCCCTTTATGATGATTAATCTCAAATACATGTCTCTCCAATTTCCTTCGTTCTTCACTTTTGAACTTACAAACATGCAATTCCCTCAAAATTCTAAAAGACCCATGAAAATTAATGTTATATGTATATCCAAACACAACTCTTGCACTCACCTTATAAGACTGCCCCTTCAAATTTATCTCACTTAATGAAATGATATATCTGCCATTTCCATGGGCAAGAATCAAATATTTATTTTTCCCCTACCTAGTAAAGTTAAACACATCTACTTTGTATCCTTCTGACTTTTTATTCTAGTCTATGTGTTTCCTTACTGGGCTACTACAATAGCCTCATAATTGGTTCTCTGAATATATCATTCCCCAAACAATCTATTTTTCACAACATTGAGAGATATTTTAAAATCAAAAAATCAGATTACGTAATTCCCTTCCTAAGACCCTCCAAATACTCTATAGAAAGTTCAGACAAAATTCTGCAGCCTCACACAGTATGTAGCCTAATTATTTCTGTCATTTTATTTTTTATTACTTATTTTTAATTAAAATAAATCCTTAAAATGTGTTGTAAGACTAGTAAAATAAGCTTTTATATATCATTCACCTAGATTTAGAAAATTCTTAAAATTTTCTTATATTAGTGCCCCTTCACTCATTCTCTCTCCTCCCACACACATATTTTCAGAAGCTTTCAAAATTATTTGTAGACAACATGATGTCTTTCATTCTTAAGCATTTCTGCCCGTATTTCTTAAAAGCAGAAACATTGTCTCACATAAGTCCAATACACACTAATCACAGAAAATGTAATATTGATTTAAATAAAGACTTATTTTATGTAGTGTCAATATTTAAATGTCTTCAATTGTCCCAATGATGTTCATACTGATCTACGTGCAATGTTAGAGATAATCATCTCTGAGTAATTATAGTTTGTTTTGCTTCTTTTACCACTGCACTTCCAGCATGGAGAAAGAAAAATGTTAAACTTTTTAGATTTTCATTACTGCTTAGAGCTCAAGGAGTAGGTATTACTATTTTCTCTTCATAAATTTTTCATTCAGTTGCAAACATGTTTCCTCCTAAGCCCATTGTCTTCCAACTGGAAATTATTAATAAGAAGTCTTAGGACTGTGTAGCTTATTTTATATTCACTTACTTTTTTTTGGGGGGGGGGCGTGGGTAGGGGCATTTTACCTCATGGAAATTTGTTATATTTTTACTTTTCCTGGATGCCATTTTTATAAAATTACTTATGATGTCAGTTATGCTTGATGCTTTCTTAAGCTGCTGCTGGCAAATGTATTCCTGAGTTTTAAACAGTTATTGCTTTATTTTAGATATAAAAACCTGGAAATTTTACACTCACTCTTCCTTCTTATTTTCCCTAAAAGTTTATTACTAATTCTTTGAATCTTAAAGATTAAGTGGCTTATTATAGCAGGAAATATAATGAAAGGGCCTGCATATTTAAGGTGATCAGAAATATGTATAAGAATTATAATGAGGAATAAAATGAGAAAAATAAATGCCTTTCTGTCGCTTTAATGCCCAAATAGTTATCAAGTTAGAAGTTGTTCTTATGAATGACTGATTTAGTATGTTTTCTTCAGTTGGATTTTTTTTTGACTGTAAAAATGTTATTTTCATTTACCTTTAATTATAGATACCAAATACAATATTTTAAAAACTTACCTTTTTCCTAAATATTGGAAATTACTTTCAGCACCTATGGCAAATGGTGTAATATTTCACAAATCCTGATAAAGCCAGATCTGTATAAATTTTAGTTAAATTCAAAAGTTGCTTGATGACACAATTCTATATCCAAAGTCTAGACAACTTATAAAATTTCAGGAAAGAAAAAAGGGATGAACCGCTGTTATAAAGTACTCAAAACCTATTATTCCTTATTTTATATCATAGTATACAGGCTATCTCTTCTGTCACCTACCTCCAGGCAAAATTGCACCTAATCTATCAGAGAGATGAGTCTCTTCAATTCTTAAAATCCTTCTGGGAAGTAGATATCACAAGTTCCCTTAATGTCAAAAAAACTTTTAATCAGAAATTTCCTCTCTGCACCCCACTCCTCTGACTCATTTTTTTTTTTCTCATACAATTCAAATAGAAAGAGCTTCAATTAATAAAAGGCATATTTGGCAAATGGTATGTTTTCAATTCATTAGGGCTTTCTAAAGTAAAATTAATCTGGAATAAACTTTTAAGAAAAGACATGAATGACATGGAAGTTATCATTTAGAAAATGATTGTAATCAAAGAAAACAGCAAAGTACACAGCTAGAGGAAAATTAGCCAGAAAAGACTTAGAAAATTAGATTCTTTGTTACCAACAGAGTGAGAAGGAAAGTGAGAATGTTAAAGGTGATAAAAATGTGAGGACTAATATAATATTCTTGAATCAAGAACGTATAATTTAGATTAAATATAAAAAATGAGGGAGAAAAATGGAAGGATATTTTGAGATGATTTAAATATTATCCTAGAAAATAAAATTTAACAAAGCCTTATATATGTATAATGCATGTATATGTACACAAATACAAGTGTGTGTATCAGTGATGAGAATATATATATATATATAGTTTTGTTGTTATGAAAGTAGAACATGCTTTTTATGTTATTTTCTATTTTAAATTAATATTACAATATAAATATTTGACTGATTATTTATTAATTAATTGGTTTAACTCTTCTTCCAATTTCAATTATTTAATTAGGAAATTACTGCATTCACATATGAATCAATTTAACACTAACAAAATGTTTCTTTTCTTCAGTTTATATTTTTTGATCTTCTGATCTTTCCGATTGCATCATGATTTGCTTTGTGTTAACTACAATATCCAGGACACTGATATTAACATATATCATAATTTCCCATTTAAAGTATATCTTGAAAGCAAATTTGACAATGTCATGAATTTTTTTCCTTGTTGACATAAAAAAACAACAAAGTGATTTTCTGCTGCTCTTTTAGACACCAAGCTGCCTCAAATACTAACTTAATTATGAAATATCAAATTATAAATAGAATAGCCTCTAATTATCCAACCTCTTCAATAAGTCTTTATAGAATGAATAATCAATACTTCTAATGACGGCATTCACGGATGAAACAGATGAAAGAAGATATTCAAGTTTTATAATAGATCAACACAACAGGAGTAATAAATGTATGATCAAAACATATCCTTTCAAAAACCTCATCCCTATAGAAACTTCTTTTGGTATATTGCAAAATATCAGCAGCATTATGCAAATTATCCTAGATCAATATGACAGTATTTATCTTGAACAAAATAAATTAGAAAACTCTTCTTTTTAATAAAAAGTTGATTATGCATACATTATTGCTTATATTTTATGTTTTTTTACATTTTAAATAAAAATATGTGTAACATTATATAATTAATATATAATTTAAATTAAAAAAATTCTCTAGGTGACAATATATATTTTTTATCATCTATTTTTTAAATTTAATTACTATTTAACTAAAGCATGAATATTATGTATCAATATATATTAACTTCTGGGAACATCAAAAATGGAGAAAATTACTTTTTTTTTTTTTTTTTTTTGAGACGGAGTCTCCCTGTGTCGCCCAGGCTGGAGTGCAGTGGCCGGATCTTGGCTCACTGCAAGCTCTGCCTCCTGGGTTCACACCATTCTCCTGCCTCAGTCTCCCAAGTAGCTGGGACTACAGACGCCCACTGCCAGGCTAATTTTTTGCATTTTTAGTAGAGACGGGGTTTCACCATGTTAGCCAGGATGGTCTCGTTCTTCTGACCTCGTGATCCACCCGCCTCAGCCTCCCAAAGTGCTGGGATTACAGGCGCTAGCCACTGCGCCCGGCCAGAAAATTACTTATAATAACCTTTGTCCTTAGGAACTTTATAGTTTCTAGAAATGTTGGCAAATAGCAAATCTACTACTTTTCAGATGTCTATGAAAATCGAGACCTTTATACACTGTTGATGGGAATGTAAATTGGTACAGACATTTTGAAAAATAGTGTGAAGTTTCCTAAAAAAATAAAAAATAAAACTAACATAAGATCCTACATTCTACCTTCTGGATATACATTCAAAATAATTGAAATCAATAGCTTGAAGAGATATCTGCACTCCCTTGTTCACTGCAACATTATTCACAATAGCCAATATATGGAAACAAACCAAGTGTCTGTACAAAGATGAATGAATAAAGAAAATGAGGTATATACATCCAGTGAAATGTTATTTAGTCTTAACAAACAAGGAAATCCTGACATTTGCATCCTCAGGTATGAAACTTGAGGATTATGATATGTGAAATAAGTCAATCACAGAAGGACAAAAACTGCATGATTCCAATTATATGAGGTACTTATAACACACAAACTCAGAGGAAGTAAATAATATAATAGTGGTGGCAAGGTGCTGGAGGGAGATGAGGTGGTGGTCAAAGTTTCAGTTTTGCTGAATGCATATACTCTGTAGATCTGCTGTACAATATACTGCCTACCATTCAGGATAAGTGTACTTCAAAATTTGTTAAGATCATAGATCCCATGTTAAGTGTGCCTACCACAAAAGTAAATAAATAAATAAAAGCAAATACAAAATTAAAGACACAGGGAAACTTTATTTGGCTTACTCTTGGCTCAAAACAAATATGAATATGGGAAAAATAAGTTTCTGAGATTTTAATAATTGCCTTTGTCTTCTTATACAACACGCTTTTGTTACCTGCAGAATTGGCCCAAATTATCTCAATAATACATTCGCAAACAAAATGTCCTCCTCAAATACTTTATGCCTGGTACTACTAAAATAACGTGGAGGATATTTCAGTATAAGTCATATAATAAAAATTTTCTTAAATTATCTAAGGTAAAAACAATTTATTAACCAATAAACTTAAATCACAGTCAAAAACATGCTTTTGCAATCAATAATCCACACTGTCGTTCAGAAACGTGGATAGGATAACTAAATTTCACTTTCTATGGGCACGTTATTGATGTTGACGTAGGGGTCAACATCTTCAAACAGACGAAGAAAAATAAGAAAAAAACCCAAGAAATATCTTCATGGGAAAAGTTTCAAATAAAATGAACTTTACTGATGCCCATATTCCACAGCCAAAGACAGTTCCAAGGCCATATCAAAGTGCAGAAAGAATAAGGAAGAATGTCTACCAGTATGCCCTATACATTTTTTTAAAGGCTTCTAGATATGTAGGCAATCTTTACCAAATTTATTCTGTTCATTCTTCCCACAATAAAAAACACAAAAAACAAAAAAACGCAGTCTACCATCCTTGCCCAACAGATAAACGAATATCCCAGCATCTGCCGTTTGACCAGTATTTCCACATGATTTTCTTTTCGTCAGTTTCCTGCATAGCTCCCACATGCCACTGTTTTAAAGCAGGAGTCTTCAAAATGGTCTGTGGTCCAGCTGTCTATTTTTTAATGTGATGATTTATTGAAACCTAGCTACATTTGTTTACATACTGTCTATGTCTACCTTGGTGCTACAGTAGCAAACTTGAGTAGAGTTCAGTAGATGTGACAGAGGCTATATGGCCAAGAAGCCTAAAATACTGACTAACCCTATAAGAAAAAGTTTGTCAATGACTATTCAAAAAAAAAAAATGTATTTGTTTGTCCAATATACAATGGTTTGTCACAGGCAGGCATTTTGACAATCATCTACTTTGTCAGTAAATATAATTTTTGGATTTGATGTTGAAAGAAAGTTCTTATTCATTATTCTGTACTCACTCACATGGCACTCAGGGAGATCCTTCTTTGTTTATTGAGCTATTGGGCATAGCTGGTGACGGTGACCGATAGCTTGCTGTCCTTGGGGAAATATACTTTTCCTATCTTGTTTACAGTCATATTAGTTTACTGTTATTTTAGTGCTCATAAAGATTTTTTTTTAGGTAATTATATTAGAAGTTCATTAGTCATTTTTTTTAAAAATTTTGCTGTGATTCAAAATTACCCTCAAAAACTTAATGACTTTTTACATCTGACATCAACAAAGGTTTATTTCTTGATCATGTCACATTTTGACTAGAAGTCAGCAGCAGCTCTGATCAGGCTCCAGATTACAAATAGGCTTCAGATTGGCTTCACCTTGTTTTTTTCTTTTTTTTTTTTTTAATTCTGAGCCCAGCCTATTGGAGCAATCTGTATTTGGGACATGCCATTTTCATGGCAGAATAACCAGAGTGTTGACTGGAATGCACAATGGCTTTTAAAGCTTTTGCTCTCATATGGCATGTGTTATGCCCACTCACATTCCACTGGCCAAAGTAAAATCAGTAGTATTGAAACAGAGAGGTACACAAAATACCAGGGCACTAAAATTTACAGGGCAATGAATTGGAATGCATAATCTTCTTACATGAATGTGGAATATGTAGCATAAGCAATAATGAAATCTGACTTCTTAAGCCTAGATCTGTGATCTATGATCATTTCTCTGCACCAGTGGCAGAGTTCTTAAGAAAACATAAATGTCAAGTTTAACTTATTTTTTTTTTGCTTATGCAATGAAGGCCTTTTTGTATCAAATTAAATAATATACCTTGAAGCTATTAGGATTGCTTTTTAAGAACTCAATCCTTATTTAATCTTTGCTAAAAGCTGAGTCTTAATAGTTTTTTTCGTATTTATTTTGTGCTGCTACAATGGATTTCCCTAACTCATTAAGGACAAGACATGATGTATTCCTTTTTATTTCTCCTGGAGACCAACCATTTCTTACCTAAAGTAATCTCTTTTATTTGATAACATCATAAGCAATCTGATCACAACACACACCCACAACTAACAATCTGTTTTCCAGCCACTTTTCAGAAAGCTACAGGATCGATAGACACATCGTCTTTCAGGATATCACAGGAAAGAGTTTTCTCAAATGTTTTGGCACTGCACAGGTAGGAACTTCTCTCTGATATCAGTTCCTTTGCAATGTGACTACTAATTTGATATCAAGCATTTTATGATTCTGTGCTTGTTTGGCAGCACCACGTTTCAAAGTATACTTTTCTCATGTGTTAAGGTAATTCTAAATACAACAGGTTAACAGTGAAATGCTGCCAACTAGGTTTCAATTTACACAGTGTTATGTGATGTAGATGTTCAACACTTGCATCCAAAATCAGTTTTGGAATTAATAGACAGGTGGCTAAAGTTGGAAGACAGAGGATAACTCATGGAAAATGTTATGTTCTAGGAAGTTGCACAAAACTCTTTGTTTCACCTTGCAAAGGTGAAAAGGCTAAACCTCATTCATGTGGCCATGACCTAATTGAAAGGGAAGCTGGAAAGGTTGATCTTTGTCTATTCCTCAGGTAAAACAAAGATGTCTGCTGCCCCTGCTTGAGGTTGCAGAGATTTCATGAGTTTATATTTCTCTAAATAAGTCTATTGACCCTAAATGTTAAGTTTGTTTTATTTTAATTTGTTTTGCCCTTTATTTTTTGCAGCAATAACTCATTACTGAAAATATACCTATATTTCCATCAATAGCTTTCCTAGTGAGGGAAACTTACATTTTTTAAATAAGGTTAAATGAGCTCATATACATATATCTGTATGCATTTATATATATGTGAACATAGTCTAAAGTACACATATTTAGTAAATTGCTTTATAATCACACATTCCAAAAAAGTAAAACTTAAGCTGGATGAGGTGGCACGTGCTTGCAATCCAGCTACTCAGGAGGCTGAGGTGAAAGGATTGCTTGAATCTGGGAGTTTAGGGGTTTGAGGATAGCATGGGGAACACAGTAAGATTCTGCCTCCAAAATAAAAACAATAACAAATAGTAAACAAAATAGTGAGATTTAACTTTAGTTTTGCAAATTTATCTGTCCATCAAAAGACTGAACCCTACTAAAATTTAATGGCTTTTACATTGAAAACTGCTCATATATTCTCGATTTTATTTGACATTTTTTTTTCCAGGTAAATAAGCAATAATACACTGGAACATTAGGTAATTTAGAAATTTTTTAAACTTCCAGTGTGTTTTCCTTTATAATATTAAATTTAGTAAGTGCTTTCGCTAGAAAAAGTGTGATGAAAAGAGAATAATATTTATAGTAAGATTTAAAATATTGTTTTTCTTTTCACATAGGTATTGTACTAATTATCTTTGAAAGTAAAAATCCAAAACAAAACAAATATGCAGCTGGAGTACATGTTTTCTCAATTATCTTAGAATACAGGAACTGGGCCACACAGCAGGAGGTGAACACAAGCCAGGGAACAAACCTTCCTTTGTGTTTATAGTCACGCCCCATCACTCTCATATTACTGCCTGAGCTCCCCTCCTGTGGCCTTAGATTCTCATTCAAGGGCAAACCCTTTTGTGAACTTCGCATGAGAGGGATCTAGGTTGTGAGCTCCCTATGAGAATCTAATACACTGTCTCCCATCTCCCCTAGATAGGACCATCTGATTGCAGGAAAACATGCTGAGGGCTCCCATTGATTCCACATTATTGTGAGTTGTATACTGATTTTATTATACATTACAATGTAATAATAACATAAATAAAGTGCACAATAAAAGTAATGTACTTGAATCATCCCAAAACCATCTCCCCTTCTCTGAGTCCACGGAAAAATTGTCTTCCATGAAACCAGTCCCTTATGCCAAAAAGGCCAGTTACCACTGTTTTAGAAGCTACCCTGCTTGATGCTCTTGCTCTAAGATGAGTCAATAGAGAACTTGCTCATTTAGTTTACTAAATTTTTCAAGCGACTATTTAGGAATAAAACTGAGACTGTATCCTTATTTCTTGCATTCCACCCTATTTTGTTTGTGGTACACGATTTTGAAGTGATGATCCTTAGAAAGTTATATAATTCTAAAACTTAAAATTCTAGAAATGTAGTTAGGAAAATTCGCCAAACTGTTCATCTCTTTCAATATTACTACTAAAATTATTATAGAGAAACTCATTTATACAACACTAATTAGAAAGGCAAGCAGCTATTGGCCTGCATGAAAAGTTGGTCCCCACAATAAATTAATATCTATATTACCTTTATTTGCACGGCACACATGTAATCTTGAAGCTTACTACAATATTGTGATCTTTTTTGTCTCATACAGACAACTTACTCACCTTAGCCTGGATGATAAGATTTTCCCACGAGGCAGGGTGATATTCCTTGTGATGACCTGGATAAATTGAGAAATACCATTAATTCTAAACAGCGGAATAAAAGTGTTAATTTTAATATAACTTGGTGACAAATGGACAAAACTTTTACAATGGTTTTCTTGAAGTTACTATATTTAGTATTTCCCTTTATTGGTTTTAGAGAAAAATAAGCTATATAACAGTATTAAGCTGTGTAAAAATAATATAGATGAAATTGAAATTTAGTCGTAACACAGTAACTTTTACTTTGTATTGTTCCTTGAATGTGCTATATGCTTGTCATTCATGGAAGTAACTTCACTGTCCACAGAAAACATTCCATATTCAACATATGATTTTTCATAATCTTGCCCCAACATAATTTATTGGAGATCTATTTCCTGATACAGGTTATTTTTAAAATATTTTGAATTGGATTCTCATTTCTCAGTTGAGCAATGATTTACTTTGATAATGTGTGCTTATGCTTCATGTTTAGTTTTTAGTTATTTTATTAAGATAAAATTTACATACATTAAAAGTACATATTTTAAGCATACGACTTGATAGGATTTTACACACACACACACAGAGCATCTATTTATAGATAAAAGTAGATGACATTTGTGTGCTGCAAAACGTCCACTGCTTTTATTTTTTCTGGTGAATACACCACTCACAACATAGCCACCAGTAGTTTTGTTTGGTTTTGCCAATTGTTTATAACCCAAGATTGAATTTTTGTCTTTTATACTCACTATTGAATTCTATAAAATTGCATCTGATGAGAAAAACTGAAGTTGCTTTATTTATTCCAGGGTTTGCTTCATAATTTATGTTCAATATCAATAATAATCACCTTCATTTTCCCTGCTGTTTATTCTTTTGTGTAGAGTTATATGTCCATCTGGAATCATTTTTCTTCTGTCTAAAGAACTTCATTTAACATTTCATGTAGTATATGTTTGGTGGTAATAACTTCTATTTTGATTTTTATATGTCTGAAAAAAATCTACATTTTTCTCATTTTTGAAAGTTAATTTTAATGAATAATACATTTTATGTTGCTGTGTTATTTGTTTTGTTTTGCTGCTCCACTATCTTCTTGTGTTCATTATTTCTGACTGGAATCGGCCATCTTCTTTTTCTTTGTTCCTTTGTAAATTGTACTGTATATCTACCCACCCAAACCTGGCTGCTCTCAAGATTTTCTTTTTATCACTGGTCTTGAGCAATTTGGTTGTGATATGCCTTGGGTTAGTTTACTTTTCTTCACATTTCTTATCTTAGGAATTAGTTGGATGTCTTGAATCTCTGAGTTTATAATGTCATTAAATTTGAAACGTTTAGGTATTATCTATTGAAATATTTTTATGTGACACTTCTCCCATTTCCTTTTTTTACCTGCATATCAAGCCTCTTTAAAATGTCCTATAACTCACTGTTGCTCTGATGATTGTTTTTAATTATCTTTTTCCTCTATGTTTTAATTTGAATAATTTCTATTGCTAAATCTATTTCTAATTCCATAGAATGAATATGTAATAAGCTACAATATGAAGCATTCTATTTTTGAACAGGGCTCATATTTCATTCTCAAATAATAATGACTAGAGCTTAGAATCTGAAGGGTTTTTTTAATATGCATCAGCACTTACCCTAAATAACTATAATTGAAATAAATCGGGAAAATCATTAGTGTCTTTAATTTCACATATATAATCTTTAATATTAGGATTTTGGATGTTCAGTGATTTTTAATTTCTTTTCTTAGGATGCTAAGCTTCCTTCAAGATGAAGTAAGATTTTAGATATTAGGCAACTTGTGTTCCAATTTTCTCATTTGTCTTAGATTGGAATAGCTTTGTAGGATCGTGGGATTGTGTTAAATACTGGGTTTCAATTTGGGAGACTGTTTAGAATGATTTTTTAAACTTTGCTGGATAAATGATCTCTCAAATATAAAATATTGTAAGATTAGACACTGAAAGCCAAGAAGCAATTTGCTTTACCTAATATGTTCCATTTGCTGAAATCCACCAAACGTTTCTGATTCTTATCTTTCTTTGACTCCAACCTACTTATTGCCAGATGTTTCTGTTTTTGCTCATGACACCAGGGTTTAGAAATTTTCCAATTTTCAAAATGTACCCTTTTAACACCAATAGACACAGAACTCTTAAAATGTGTTGTGCATGAATGTGATATCTAGTCCTCTTTCATGGCTAGTTATTTGTTTTTTATTGCAGCAATTCTCCATAAGATTCTGCACTTGCTCCTGTGGATGCAAAAGAGTAACCATACATTAATAATTGATTTGCTGTTTTGTTTCTATCTGGGAGGATATAAGACATGCAGACTTTTTAAAAAAAAACAATATAATACAATAAGTTCTATGATAATTAAATGTGAAAAGTGTTTTAAGTTTGTAAAACATGGATTGTTATTTCATTGCATGACCACTTGAGTCTCCAGGAAATATTTCAATGAGGAAGTAATAATTGTGGTAAGTTTCAAAAGATATAGTAGAGTTTTCCCTGAAAGGAAGGTTATAGTCCCTGACTGACTACTGCTTTCTTGCTATCACTTGAGTTTTGATAAACTAGCATTTTAGCTACGGATTGAGTAAAGAATACTACAGAAAGAGTGATTGAGAATTATTTATAATAGCTAGCATATTATTATAACTGCAGTGTAGGCTAGATTTTATCATAAGCTATGCTCACAAACTAATGTATATTTACTGCTATCCACAAGCCGGATCAAATATTAATGTATATGTTTTATTATAAATCATTAATCTTATTATGAATTGTGCATCAGTTTATTGTCATTACAACCAATTTTACTAAATTACCATATATACATTATGCACAAAAATAAAAAATAACAGCAAATACATTTCTGCACACATAAAATACCATAGAAACAACTTAATGAATGCTTTATTAGAAACATTTAGGTTTATTTAAACAGC
This sequence comes from Theropithecus gelada, assembly GCF_003255815.1. Taxonomy (NCBI): domain Eukaryota; kingdom Metazoa; phylum Chordata; class Mammalia; order Primates; family Cercopithecidae; genus Theropithecus; species Theropithecus gelada. Next base: position 87,412,051 of record NC_037685.1, read on the forward strand.
AGATAATATTTTAAGTAAACATGCATGTGAGTTAAGTAAACATGCAAAATATAACATGCTTATGGCTTATGTTTTCTTTCACATTTAATCTTTTATAATTCATGAATTATAAACAACTTTGAACTTCATTATTAGGCAGATGTGTGTTTGAATCCTGATATTAAGAGAATTGAAGCTCAAGTACTTCAACGATATAATGTTAAGTTTAATGTATAAAAATACAGTTATTGTATGAACTAAAAATAAGTTTCCAAAATATAAATATCTGTTAAAGGGCTTAAAAAGAGTCTAATACATATTACATATTTCAGTCATGTTAACTATTATTGTTAAACTATTTTTAAGGTGTATCAATTTATCTTTTCACTTGAAAAGAGGATTTCCATAGGAACAATAATTGTTATTAGACACTTAAATATTTTTTCTAAACAATATTTATTAAATGTGAAACATAAATCATATAAAATAAAAATATAAATAATTTTCAGATGTATTTAGATGAGTATAAACATTGTTAAATAGCTGTATATCAACAACTCATGCATTTATTCTTCTGATCAATTTAAATTTTATTTGTTGAATACTTATTATGTGCTGGCCCCTAACATAAGCATCTGGAATACATTAGGAATCCAAACTGACAATGAGTTTTGCCTTCACGGTGCTTTTAATTCTAGTGTTCAATAATAAAATTCATTCATAATAAAGTTTGCACTACATTAGAGGGTGATATCTGCAATGAGAAAAATTAGAGCACTATAAAAGGGAATGGGAGATCTTCAAGCCAGTTGCTGTTTGTCAGAGTAGATCATATTAAGAAGCTAATATTTGAGCAGAAGAGGTAGTCATGTGCCTCTCTGGAAGAAGAGCATTCCAGGCAGAGGCCAGATTGCATAAAGGACCTTAGATGTGAGTGCATGTAACATATTCTGGAAATAGTTTTTAGGTCAGTTTGGTTAGATTAAACAGAAAATGAAAGACTTCAGACCAAAACAGTAATGATAGGGGTGAATGGTGGTAGGCTTCCAGATCATATATGACCTTGTAGGTCACTGTGAGGACTTGACTTGAATTCACAGTGAAATGACAAGCCTTTGGAAGATTTTGGCTTTAGCGAGAAATTGGCAGACTTCATTTTTAAAGGATCACTCTAAGTGTTGTGTTGAACATTTCAGTAGGAGAGGTACTAAGACAGGAATGTGCCAACTCATATGGGGACTACTGCAGTAATCAGGGAAAGAGATAATAAGCAAAGAACAGGATGGAAATAGAAAAAATGGTGATTAATGTTGAGACACTGACTACCCTTTACCAGTAGAGACAAACTTTCTGATGGATTGTGTGAGGGAGTCAAGGATGAAGACAACATTTTTAATTGGTTAATAGCAAGAATATAGTAAACAGTTGACAGTAGCTGAGATAGTTGTGAATGGAGAAAGGGAAGAGGGAGATGAGTTAAATTTTCAACACACAAAGTTTGAGATATCTGTTAGATGCCCAAGTAGGATTTCAAAATAGGTAGTAAGACCTAGAAATCTGGATTTGGGGAACTAGTTTGGGGATTTATAAATGTTGTTTTAAGCCATTAATTTGGATGAGATCACACACACCAAAAGAGTAAATTGAATGAATAAATTGTGGCTTATTTATTTAATACAATATTAGTCATCTATGTAACAATGACTTCTTATGTATACAAAAATATGGAAGACTGTAAAAAAAGAATATTGAGCAAAGAAAGCAAGCCAAAAAAACTAGAACATTGAAAACTAATTTATAGTGACTGAAAGGAGAGCAGTTGTTGCCTAGGGCTGAGAGTGAGGATTTGACTGGCAAAAAACATAAAAGAACTTTGGAGTTTGATGGAAATGCTCCATTTCTTTGTTGTATTTCTGATTATATGAGTAGATACATTTTCAAAACAAATCAAATTAAACATAATATAAATGTATTTTATGTGTTTTAAGATAGTAAGGAAGTACATTTCAAAGAAATTGATATTTGAAATATAAAACAAAGCCTTAGGAAAGAAAAACTACATAATACATAAAATCTCAATACATGAGATATTCAAAAATAATATAAATGTATTTTTATTTGTATGTATTATTATATTGATTTCATTTTACTTTTATATTTTATGTTAAACTTGGCTACCTCCAGAGATTCTTACTTAATACTAGGAAATTTTCCTTAAAAATCAATGGATTTTTGGCATTATTATTTGATTTCTTGGCACATTCTGAAACACCCAAATAAATATTTTATCATTATATTTACCAATCAAAAAATAAAATAAATTCACTCATAAAAATGGTGCACCAGTAGGTTGAATGATCTTTTTCATGAATTAAATGTTTTTTGCCCATCCAAGTTATGTTTGCATTTTAAGGATACAAATCTTAAGGGAAACATTACTTTTGTAATAACAAGGCACTGAAACGTTTTAATAAAGATACTATTTCATTTATTTAGCAAATTTCTGAATATTTGGGCAAAAACCCTACATTTCTAATTACAAATAATTAACCTAAAGCTCAGATAATTAAAAGTAGTGACAAGATAAATAAAATTAATGATAGAAGTCTGATCTTCTTTGAGAAAATACTTTTATTGTAAAACAACACAAACACAGACAAAGCCATAATCCTATAATCACATGCATTTGATTAGGGTCTGTTGCTTGATATGCAGCACTCTTAAGGAAATTATATATTTTTCAAAATTTCTGTAACCTAATATAACAAAGTAGTCCAATTCAATTATCCTTTCATACAAATTCAAGAATATATTCATGATGGCATTAATAAAATATTAAATGTAATTAATACAAAATGTATTGCATATATTTAAATAATTTATCTTAACTGGTAGAATAGAAATTACTTGATGATAGTATAGAAAATTATATAGTTTTAGTTTCACATCTGTCATGCTGCAATAAAGGGTATCAGACTGTTCCTTCCAGTACAAAATCAAAAATTGGGTGAAGTGTTTTCAGGCCTCAATTAAGCATGATCCTTGAGAACATGGATCATGGATCCATGAATTCACTTTTATGGTTTATCCACATTTAATTCTGGAATTAGTTTCTCAATAGCAATATAAGGATGTGGCACAGATGTTCTTGTGCACAAGGTGTGTAAAGGCAGAGATGAGTGTCAGAGCTATTGAAATAGCTAGAATTTGCTAGAATTTAGTGAGCAGGAAAACAGAAAGGTGTCTGTCATGTAAAAGAAGTGAGCTCCAGAAATTTCAGTGGGATTTTCTTATGTATCATTGACTAAGACTTGCTATGCACACATACAGGGCAGGACTCAACAAGACTTACAGGAGAGGATAGTAGCTGAGAGGTTGAATGAAGATGTTATACAATCCTAGGGCACATTGTATTTCAGGCCAGCCAGGGTAAGAGAGCTTCCTGAGTATTTCAAGCATTCGACTGAGACTGAAGAAGGTTTATACTTTAAAAATAAGGGCCACATCCTACAGTAAGGATCATGTCTTAGAAATAGAGACAAAACCAGAATGGACTCACTCAAACGAAGAATAAAAGTAATCCTGGCGTCCAAGAAAATCATCAGTAGTTTTTCTAAGTGCTAGAAAAGAAATTAACATTATTTAAAGAGATAAATACAGAATCCAAGCAATTTATAATGCACCATCCATGTTTATCATGAAATCAAATTTTTACCAGACATTTTTTGAACCAGGAAATGTAGCTCATAATCAGAAGCAAAAGCCATCAATAGAAACACAGACTTAACCATGACAGAGATGCTGAAATTGAACTTATCACACCTGGATTTTAAAATTGCTATCATGAAACTGATGACATAAATTTAAAATTACTATTATTAGTTAACAGATGGATAATTTCAGCAGAGTAATTGAGCTATGAGATAAATGAAAATTCTAACACTGGAAAGTACAAAATTTGAAATAAGGTATTCCCTTGATGGAAGTGGATTAGAGCTTGCAAAAGAATGGGTCATTGGACTTGAAGACAGATCAATAAACCTTATTGACATGAAGACCTGAGATAAACAAAGAGCAAAAAAAGATAATAAGTTTCAATAGCCCACGGGACAATATTGAGTGATCTAGTTTATATAAAGTATATGTATTAGTAGAGCTCCAGAAGAAGAGAAGAAAAATAATAGGATAGAAAAATCATTATTTAAAAATTTAATAATCATGATACAATAAAAGAATAATTGATAAACTAGACTTAATTAAAATTAAAAACTTCTGATTTGGAAAGGCAATGTCAAGAGAAAGAGAAGACAAGTCACAGACTGGGAGAAAATATTTTCAAAAGACACATCTGAGAATACTGCTACCAAAATACATGAAGAACACTTAAATTTCAGCAAGAAAAAAATTTAATGTGCCAAAGATATTAATAGAACCCATATCAAATAAGATATATAGATGCCAAATAAGCATGTGAAAAAATTCACCGTATCTTATGTCATGAAGAATATGAAAATTAAAACAAGATACCACCAAAGACCTATTAGAATGGCCAAAATCCCAAATACTGACAGTAGCAAATGCTGACAAGGATACAGAGCAATGGGAACTCTTATTCATTCATGGTGGGAATAACAAATGATATATCCACTTTGGAAAACATTTTGGCAGTTTCTTACAAAACTTAACATATACTCTTACCAAATAATTCAGCAATTTTAGCCTTTGGTATTTACCCAAAGGAGCTGAAAACTATGTTCACACAAAAACCTGCACATAAGTATTTATAGTAGCTTGATTTATAATTGCCAAACTTGGATGTGCCCAAGATGTCCTTCAGTAGGTGAATTGATTAACAGACTGGTATATCAGACAATGGAATGCAGTGTCCAAAAGAAATGTGTTAAAAAGTCTGAAAAGACATGTAAGAAATTTAAATACATATAAACTAATCTTAAAAGGCTATATAATGTATGATTCCAAGTATATGACATCCTGGAAAAGACAAAACTATGCAGGCAGTAAAAAGATCAGTGACTTGAAGAGGTTGGGGGAAAGGAGACATCAATGGGTAGATCACAGAGGATTTTTAGGGCATGGCAAATACTCTGTATAATACTATGATGGATGAATATGATGAATGAATATGAACACATGTCATTAAATATTTGTGAAAGCCCCCAGAATGTGAAACACCAAGAGTAAACCTAAAGTAAACTATGAATTTTGTGTGACTATGATGCGTCACTATAGGTTCATCAATTGTAAAAAAAATTACCACTCTGGAGGATAATTTTGATAATATAAGAGCTTATGCCTTTGTAAGTGAAGGGGTATATGGGAACTTTACACCTTACAATTTTGCTGTGAACTTAAAATAAGTCTAAAAACAGGTTTAAAACAAAAACTAAAAGCCATGAATATTTTAAATTTAGTGAAAAGTATTAAACTACACAACCAAGAAAGAGAACTTCAAGCAGGATAAACATATTTTTTTAAAAAAACACACACCAAGGCTTATCATAGTCTAATTGCTGAACATCAAAGATCTTAAGACAACTTCTGTGATGAGAAGCGGAAATTATAACAAAGAAACTACTGAGAAAATATGATACAAATAATGACTGTCTTCTCATAAAAAAAAAACATAGGCCGAAAGGCAATGGATCTTTGAGTGCTGAAGAGGTGGAGAGAAACTATCAATCCCAAATGATGTATTCATTCAAAATATCCTACAGAAAGAAAATAGAGTAAAAATATTTTAAGATAAATGAAAGAAAAAATTATATCTGTATACATACCTATATACGTACCTACATACATGTATACATACATGTGTATATTTATTAAATATACATATATATAAAAGAAAAAACAATTTTTTTTTTCACATGTGTGTATTTGTATTTGTGCAAGGGCAGCCATACTACCAAAAATACTAAAGAGAGCTCTTCAGGTCAATAGGCAGTAACTTCAGATGGAAATTAAAAGCATTATAAGTGAGAAATATACAAGTAACGATAAAATATTTCTTCTTCTGTCTTTTTAAATACAAAGATTATTGATATAAGTAATTTAGCATTTCATTTTGGAATTTACAATGTAAGAGAAGTTGAATACCTAGTAAGAATAGATCAAGGGACAGGGGTGGTGAATAAACTTATGGTGTTATAAGTTTTTTATATTTTACATGAAATAATGCATTATTAATTTTATGTTGAACTTTATTAAGTTATAGATATATGCTGTCATCCCTAGGCCAACTAAAAAATATATGTATCTACAGGTATAGCTAAAATGCAAATAGTGGGAATAAAACAGAATTTTAAAAATCATTTAAAATTATTTAATTAAAAAGAAGCCTAAAAATTAGGAAAAGAAAAATACAACTGATGGGAAAACAGAAAAAAATCGATATTAGATTAAAACCCCCTTATGTCAAAAGTTATATTTATTTTCAACTCTCCAAGAATCACATTTGAATATAAAGACACAGATACTACAAAATAAAAAGAGTAGAAAAATTGTACCATGCAAACCACATTAGAAGAAGTCTGGTTTGGTGATAGTTATACTACACTAACTACTCTACAAGTCAAAGAGTTATACCACAGGCAGAGAGGAATTTCTTGCAACACAAAAAGGTGAATTAATTAAGAAGACTTGCATCCTGTGACAGAGTTTAAAAATATTTGAAGTAAAAATGGACAAAATTTGTACAAGAAAAAGATACAAAAGCATAATCATGTTGGACAATATAATACTCCTCTGTTAGTAATTGATAAAAGTAACTAGATAAATCATTTACTAAGAACATAGAAGATTAAGTCAATTAGCATACTTGGTATAATTGATATTATGTCATAGTACACTCCCAAAACACTAAAAGCATATGAAATGCCTACTAGGATAGATCATATGCCAACCCTTAATATAAATCTCAAAAATTTTCAAATATTTAAATTTGCACATTTCATCTTATCTGAATAAAAGGGAATACCATTAGCAATCATGAACAACAAAATATCAATAAAAATCCCTACATGTTTGCAATTTAAACAGTACACTTCTAAATGATACATGTATCAACGAATGGATCACAAAGAAAATCTTAAAATACATTTTTTCACACTGAATAATGAAAACAAAATATATACATCAGAATGTGTGGAGTTGACATGAAGCAATGATTAGAAAAAAATATAACTGTAAGTGCTTTTCTAATGGAAAGAAGAAAGGTTAAAATCAAGTATCTAGCTTTTCAACTTTAGAAGCTAAACAACTTCAAGTGAATTTAGGTAAGAGGTATCAAATACCAAAGAAGAAAGCAGAACTAAGTAAGATGGATAACTGAAACACATTACAAATGAATTTACACAGTTAAAAGTTAAAACTAGACCCCTTTTTTACACCACATACAAAAATTAACTCAAGATGTATTAAATACTTAAATGTAAACCCAAAAATGTAAAAACACTAGAAGAAAATCTAGGCAATACTATTCAGAACATAGGCATAGGCAAAGATTTCATGACAAAAATGCCAAAAGCAATTGCAAGAAAAGCAAAAATTGACAAATGCATCTAATTAAACTAAAGAGCTTCTGCACAGCAAAAGAAACTATTACCAGAGTGAACACACAACTTACAGAAAGAGAGAAAATATTTGCAGTCTATCTATCTGATAAAGGTCTAATATTCAGAGTTTACAAGGAACTTAAATACATTTACAAGAAAAAAAATTAAAAAGTGGACAAAGGACACGAACAAACACTTCTCAAAAGAAAACGTATGTGCAGCCAACAAACATATGAAAAAAAGCCCAACATCACTGATTATTAGAGAAATGCAAATCAAAACTACAATGAGATACCATCTTACGCAAGTCAGAATGACAATTATTAAAAAGTCAAAAAAACAACAGATGCTGGGGAGGTTGTGGAGAAATAGGAACACTTTTACATTGTTATTGGGAGTGAAAATTAGTTTAACCATCTTGGAAAACGGTTTGGTGGTTCCTCAAACACCTACAGGCAGAAATACCCAACAATCCCATTACTAGGTATATACACAAAGGAATATAAATTATTCTATTATAAAGATACATACACGCTTATGTTCATTGCAGCACAATTGACAATATCAAAGAAATGGAATCAACATAAATGCCCATCAGTGACAGATTGGATGAAGAAAATATGGTAGGTACATATATACCATGGAATACTATGCATTCATATAAAGGAACGAGATCATGTTCTTTGCAGTGACATAGGTGAAGCTGGAAGCAATTATCCTCAGCAAACTAATGCAGGAACAGAAAACCAAACACCACATGTTCTTACTTATAAGTGGAGGCTGAATGATGAGAACACATGGACATATGGGAGGGAACAACACACATGGGTGCCTGTCAGGTTTTGGGTGTGGGAGAGCATCAGGAAGAATAGCTAGTGGATGCTGGGCTTAATACCTAAGTGACAGGATGATCTGTGCAGCAAACCACCATGGCATATGTTTACGTATGTAACAAACCTGCACATCCTGCACATGTACTCCAGAACTTAAAATAAAGTTGAAAAAAAAGTTTCTCCTTAAAAAATGATAAAAACAATTGATAAATTCCTAGAAAGTCAGACCAAGGAAAAAAAAAAAAAAAAAAAAAAAAAAAGGCCAAAAAATTAAAAAAAAAAAAAAAAAAAAAAAAAAAACAGAAATGGGCCAAAAATTTGAAAAGACATTTCACAAGAAGAATTTTTTACAATTGATCAATAAGCAGACAGAATGTGCTTAGCACCTGAAGCCATTAGGAAAATGCAAATTAAAATAATGAGGTTACTCATTCTGATGTAAAGTTAGAAAGACAGATAACCACATATATTGTCAAGAATAAGGAAGGACTGAACATTTTATACAATATTGACTGGATTAAAAACCATTTTAAATGTGTCTTTGGCGTTTCTCATATATTTGAAAATATAGTTACTCCATGACCCAGCAATTCTATTCCTATATTCTTAAGAGACACATAATGTCTGCCAATAAAGGTCTTGTACAGTAACACTTGTATGTAGTTTTATTCATAATAGCTAAAATCTGGAAACAATCTCAAATCTACTAAGAGTAGAATGAATAAACAAATTGTAATATGTCTATTAAATAGAACAAAACAATAAATAAAGAACAACTTTTGGTACATGCAACAACACAGATCATTCTCAAAAAAATATTTTAAGGAAAAGAAGCCAGTCACAAAATAATATAACATTCTATTCCATCTATAGGCAGAAGAATATTAAACAAAACTGAATTATAGTAATAAAAATAAAACGGGGCTTGCTCATGAGTTGACTGAAAGGGTCAAAAATAAATTTACATGGTAATGGAGTACAATGTGTTCTATATATTTTGATTGGAGCATTGTAATGCTTTTGTCAAATCTCTTCAAATTGTATTCATTGGTGCAGTTTGCTTTATATATATATATTTATCATAATGTAAAAAATAAAATGCATTATATTTTGTTATATCCTTATATAAATATATTACATATAATATATTTATATATTATATAATGTATGAAGAAGAATGATGGGTGACTGCAGCTGCATTGCCTTTACTCCACCTCTACATAAAAGGACTCAACTAACCAGACCAAAAAGTTTACTATTGTTCAGGGAGAAACTGCTTTGGGAACTATCCCAGTGTCCTCCTTATTTGATAAAAGTAATGAAATCATGCGAAATACTTCTTGGTTGGGGTCATTGGATTGTCACTTGTCAAGTGGTTATTCAAAGCCCACGTTGTGTAACAATTTCTGTACAATAAGTTATTTTAAGAGAGAGATCACATTAACATACCTTTTATTACAGTATGTGGTTATAAATGTTTCTTCTTATTATTATTGTTTTAATCTTACTGTGCTTAATTTCTAAATTAAAATTTATTATAGATATCTACCTATATATGTATAGGAAAAACAGTGTGTATGTATTATATGTATTATATATGTAAATATTATATATACTCTCTATATATATTATATATCTAGGACTTGGGGCTATCTAGGATTTCAGGCAGCCACTGAGGGTCTTGGAAAGTATGCCCCATGCATGCATGCATGACAGACTTCTGTTGTTTTTTTATATGCCCTTCTTTCACTGTCATAAGAATCTCCTTAGCAATAAAATCCAAATTAAAAATAAGACTGTGACTATTGCAGTTAACCATAGTTAACCTATAGTTTTCAAATAATTAAGTTGCTCTTTACTCATAAATGAGCTATTCTATTTAAAGGCATTTACTTTTGGGTGTTTCAGGAGTAATTGATAAATTACAAAGGTTTTCTAAAATGTCAGTGTTTTACAAAAGGTTAAGTGAAAACTAAATCAAATATGGCTTGGGCACTAAACAAATTTGTCTCTTATTTCAGGCATTTAAAACACTATTATAAAATAAACCACCTTTAAAATCAATAATATTAATACTATGATTTCAAGCATATCCATTTTATATCCAGGGAGTTATTTGTCTTGAGTGTTCAATATTTACATAAAATTACTCTAAGTTTCATTGATTAAAATCTAATTTAATAAGCAATTTTAAATTATTAAAATTTAATTGTCAATAACTATATTTAAGCATAATAGTTTCACTGAAGACAATGTGGGAAAAATGCCTATTCTTAAAACACTGATTGACCTAATTATTTCATTTTCTTTATTATCTAATCTTTGACAAGTGTTTCTTGTTTAAACATCTTTACTAGATATAAGAAATGGAGTTGTGGAGGTCACGTTTTGTGACAAGATTGCTGAACATTATCAATAGACTCTAAAAAGATTAAAACTGTCATATCTAAAAAACTTACTTTGGTGTCTAATTTTGTTTTGATAAAGTATTTAATATTATCCTGCCCATCATGTTAATATTGAAGATCTAAATATGGTAGATAATTTGAAAGCACTCAGTGTCAATGTTATGTCACCTACCAATTACTACACATTGAAAGAAAAATGAATGACATATATTCTTTTGAAATATACTCAATATGAAGATTCATTTTTGATGGTAACTTTAGCATGTATTTTTCCTTTCTTTAGTTGATAATATGGCAAAAAGTAATTGTGATTTATAAAATAGGCTATCAAAATTACATCCCAAAGTTATCACCAAATAACTGAGCCACAATTTAGTTCCAATTTTTTCATCTTGCTACACATAGCTTTGTCTTTCTTGTGAATTTTGATTCCATTAGCATTATGAATAATGAAAAATAATTTACTAGAAAAGAGACTATGCAAATATTGCTCTGTTAATCTACATTTATCATTAACCTAGTATATAATTCAGTTTAGTGATGTAATTTTAACATGCCTGTTTATTTTACCTTTCTTGGCCAATAAACACATTCTGAAACAAACAATAACTAAATTGTGTTAGTCTAGTGTCAAATGAGAAACTAAAAGAAATAGCTCAGAGTTTTAAAATTAATTTTGACTATGATGTCCTTGAGTGTGTGTTTTATTATGCTTAGGAGTCTCAGAGCTTTTTGAGTATGTATATTTTGTCTTTCAATAATTTTAGATGATTATTATCTATTTTGTTTTTACTCAAATAAAATTTTTGCCCATTTTTTTCTGTCTCTTATGCTTTACAACTTTCAACTATATGCATGCTTTATCATTAGGTATCATCCAATAGCTCTTGTATGCCATATGTCAACTTTGTTCAATCTCTTTTCATGTTTCATTTTGACTTGAATAATTTTTATGTACCTGTCTTCCAATTTTCCTATTATCGTTTTCAGATGTGTCAAATTTTCTATTACATCCAAAGAAATAATTTATCATATTCAGTATCATAATATCATGCTTTTAATTTCTATCAATTTGATTTTTTAATTGTATTTCTGCTGAAATATCTCACCAGTTCATGCATATTGCCCACATGTTTTCTAACATACTGACCAAAGTAAATTTAAACCCCCTATGTGATAACTCTAACACTAACCTGGGCCATTTCTGAATTGGATTTTGTTAATTGCTTTATTTCAGGAAAATTGGTTATGTTTTCTTGCTTTTTTGTGTCATATACATTTTTTTCTTTAATATTGAATGCATGACATTGAGGAAAAGGAACAAGGTAGAGCAAGAACACTATGGCAAGAGTATTCCTGGTGCATTTGGAGTATATAGAAGGATTGTATACATAGAATGACCGAGAGAAGGAGAGAGAACAATACAATTCAGATATGTCATAGGAGCTGCAGTTATTTGGAATTTTGAAGGTCATTTTTGAGAACTTGATTTTTATTATCCTAGAAATTGTGAGATGCTTTGGAGAGTTTTCAGTTTGAGGTGACCATTGGGCACCCAGGTACATATGCAAGGCAATCAAGCCAGGAAAATCGCATTCTGAGGCAATGATATTCTTAGATACTACAAAAGTGACTGTTGTCCTGGACTTCAAGACTTAGAGGGCCACATGTCTTGCTCCTCTGACTATTCAATTTCCCTTATTGCATATATTTTGTGCAGTCAAGGGTGCATGGTCACCTGGAATCCCTAAAGCTCTTTTTAAACCTTGTTTCAGTTTTTTAGCATGCCAGAATATTCTGCTTAAATGTCCCAGGCATTCTTACAAGGCGTGTGTGGGTCTTTTCCTGAGTCGCAACCTCAGAGAACAACCAAGTGATGACTGTTTTCAGGATGATAGATGGAGTTTAGAGTTCCACTGAGGTGTATTCAGACACATGTATGGGAAGCCTTTCTCAGCATGGGAAGAAACCTGTAGTGGAGTGATATGGTGATGTTTCACAGGCTAGGGGCTATGTCCCAAATTCCCCTATTGCTATTATAAATCATTCCAAGATGTTTAAATTCAAATTTGGCCATTCATGATTTCTGGAGTTAAATATGTCACAGCAAAACATTTATTCAAGAATTTATTATCTTAAAGCTGGAAAAAAGTTTACTATCTTAATTTTATAATGGCATAATTTAAAATAGGCAAATGATATTTGAACCTTCACATGTAGTTTTGTAGCAGACTAAATATTAGAGGAGAGCCTGTTTGAGAGTCATTGTCATATAGATGTTATTTAAAGCCAGAAGTCTTGAAGAAATTACAAAAGCAAAGAATAAAGATAGAGAATAAAATGTACCAAGACTGAAGCCTTAAAGCTGTTCCTACATTAAAAAATTAATGAGAAGAAATAGGACTTGAAGCACAACCAGAGAAGAATTTTTTGGTGAGGTACAATTAAAATTAGGCTACGAGGCCATGTATAGCAAACATATATTAAAAAAAAAAAAAAAAAAAGGAAGGAATGATCACATATGTCAAATGTTTCTGATAGGACAAGGAAGATAAAGGCTTCAACTTGACCATTGCATCTAGGTACCTGGCCATCACCAGTAAACTAGATGAGAGCATTGTTCATGGTATAAGGGTAGAAAAATACATTGGAAAGTCAGAATATAATATCCTAATATATTGAAACATGGACTGATAAAAAATAGGCAAAAGTTGTATAATTTTTGTTTGTCTAGTACTATGCATATATATGATATATATATATCTCAAAAATAATTATACCTGCAAAGAAACTCAAGCAGCCACTTGCAAGAGATTAAAAAAATACTCTTACTCTTTCCTAAAGTAGAAAAACTTTGTATTATGTAAAATGACAGATGGCAAACTCAATCAATTATAAAAATGATAAAGTGTGGTTCTAGATTATAATATAATTAAAATACTGATATGGTTAAATTTTGTGTCCTCACCCAAATTTCATATTGAATTGTTATCCCCAGGTGTTGAGGAAGAGACCTGGTAGGAGGTGACTGGATCATGGCGGGGTAGTTTTCCCCGTGCTGTTCTCATGATAGTGAGTGAGTTCTCACAAGATCTGATGGCTTTATAAGTATCTGGCATTTCCCCTGTTTGCACTTCTCTTTTCTGCCACCATGTGAAGAAGGTCTTTACTCCTCAGTTGCCTTCTGTCATGATTGTAGGTTTCCTGAGGCCTCATTAGCCATGCATAGCTATCAGTAAATTAAACCTCTTTCTTTTATAAATTACCCAATCTCGGGTATGTCTTCATTGCTGTGGGAGAATGGACTAATGCAAACATGTCTTCAGAACATTATATTTTGAGACTCAATGCAATTTGGTTTATACCCCTATCGTTATGTATTTGTAAAATTAAAGGTTAAAGCTACCTAGGCCTGGAGTTGGTTGCTTGAAAGGTTTTTATTTAAAAGTTTAATTTCTAAAACTGACATAGAGTTTTTAGATTTTTCTATTTCTTTTCGGTTTTCTTAAGTAACATTTTTTAAATAATTTTTGCAATTTCATTTAGATGTTTAAATTTGTTTACATAAAATGTATACTGTTATTTTTATCTTTTTCATATGATCTGTAATGTGTTTCCTTTTTCTCTTTAATGATAATGGTGGGGTCTTTTGTTTTAATTGTTCTTACTTAGGTTTCTAAATGTTAATATTCTTTTCAAATAACATTTATTGAAACTCATTGTAAACATGTGTTCTATTTCATTAATTTTAGCTCTCAATATTAGCTCCATTATTTTGGTTAATTCTTATATTTCAGTTAAGTTTAGTACATACATGTAGCCTTTTAGTCCGATAGATATTTGCAGGAGTTTCTCCATGGCCCCATACCTGTTTCATTGTCCAGATCTCTGTGTTATATTTCTGCCTGTACTACTAGTCTTTTACCATCCTGACTAGCAACTGAGTACCTGGCCTTCTCCATTCATTTTCCACTAAAACTACCACTGTCACTGAAAACGCAGCAGGGCATGGAGTTGTTTGAGCTCCATCTGAAATCACATTAGCCCACTCAGTCAGCAAGCCTCTGGTTTTCACAGCTTGTCTGGCCCTGGTAAAACTATTGTGCAGACTGAGCTCTTGGGAGAGAATAGGGACAGCCCCAGGCCATAAATTCACAGACTCCTGCTGTTCTAACCCAAGGTTTGATTGTTTCTATCAATAAATTCTTCTTATTTTGCTGGAATCTTTCATTGATTTCCAGAGCCCTGAAATTGATACCTTTCAAATTTTTATACAGTTAAAATTATTTTAGATGGACATTTTTACCAAGCTCCTCCTCTGCCATGTGATTCCTGCTCCCAAGTGCTTACTTTTTAAAGTACAGGCTACATCTATTTATCAGCAAACAAGGAGAGAGAAAAAACCACAAGGAGAGCACAAACACCCCTTAATTTACCCATCCACAAGACTCAGAAGAAATCCTATGAAGGAGGTTGCATTTCCACAAGTAACATGGGATTTGGATTCAAAGTTTTATTTGGATTTTAAAGGAAAGAATAATTCCAAAGGCCTAGAAATTTTGGAAATGTTTAGGTTACACAAAGGTAGTAATTTACTCAAGTTGGGTAATTGACCGAGTATCTTCAAAGAGAACCAGTATCTATATTAGTGTGTATGTGACTTCAGAGTCCTTTATCTTAATCTCTAAAGTTAAAATCATGTGAATGCAGTAATGTAATAATTGTTACTAGCTTTAAATCGTTTTATGAGACACCCAGTATTTCCACGGTATAGTAGTTATTTTATGTTTTGGTGCGCAAAATTTCGTTAAGATTCTCTCAAACTTGTATTATTACTCCCATATTATATATTTATATTAACTAAAATTTTAAGATTAAGAGGAATTAGTCATTCAAATGATCACGCTACTAGAATAAATCATCTTCTTATCCTTAGACAAGCCCTTATGAAATTTTATTGATAAAGCATTATCGGACAGACATGGTGGCTCACACCTGTAATCCCAATACTTTGTGAGAGGCTGAGGTGGGGAGATCACTTGAGCCCAGGAGTTTGAGAGCAGACTGGCCTACATGGTGAAACCCCATCATTACGAATAATACAAAAAAAAGACTGTGTAGTGGTATGTGCCTGTAATCCTGGCTATTTGGGAGGCTGAGGCAGAAGAATTGCTTGAACTGGGAGGCAGAGATTGCAGTGAGCAGAGATTGTGCCACTGCACTCCAGCCTGGGTAACAGGGCAAAACTCTCTCTCAAAAAAAAAAAGAAAAAGAAAAAGAAAAAGAAAAAATTATTAATATGTTTGTGGTTTAGCCTAATAAGTGCTTGATTACAAGTATCAATTTATTTTAATAAATATTCACATTTTCTTTGTAGCAATATCTTACGTTTTAGGTTGTCAAAATTTATATATACACATGCATGCACGCAACCGTGAACACATCCTACTCAAAATTTTATCCACATTAAATTCTAGAAATATTATCATCTGGCATCATAGTTAAAATGTAAACTACTCTAATGTAAAGAAAAATAGAATTCTGGGAGGAAAGTTGAAGTTGGGGAGGTTGAAGGTTACAAGTAATTGTTTCTGATGGAAATTGCTCACTGGAAAGTACTCAGGTCCCCTTAGTTGGCTAATTCCCTGAGTAGCAATCAAGAACATTTGCCACTGGCCAAAACACAGTCAAAAGACAGATGAAAGAGATTGCAAGAGAGTTTAAATAGAATAACTCTCATGCTCCAGCAGAAGAAGAGTGATCTTAGACACTAAACCAGTGATTCTTGAAAGACTTATTGCCTTTGAATCAAAATAAAAATCAGTTAAGCATATTTATGAACTATCCAGAAATACATAATGTATCCGATAGCTAATGTTCCATTTGAAATTAACCCTTGAGACCACTAGTCATCTAGAGGTTATATATTATCTACTTTATATTGTCCCTAAAGTACCTCTGTGTTGGAGAAGGATAAAATAACAATGGTGTAGGCTATATTTACATTGCTCATCAAACAAGATATGAATTTGTTGTACTGAATATTTTGTTCTAAGGCTTCTTTGGGGTTTGTCATTTCTGTTGCTTCTCCCTTTTCCCCCATTCAATTAAAATTTAATGTGCTTTGATTGATTTTTTTCCTCCAAAATCAATTCTCAACTATAATTCAATTATCCAACATCATTGTGAGAAATCATTATTATAAGAAATAAATTTAAAATTCTACTTCAAAGACATAAAATGAGCTAAATCAAGGTCTTCCAAATAAGAAAACCCTTAAAGCAACATGCCAAGTACATTGGGCAGCTGATCAGAGCTTGAATGAAGAACGACCCAAGAGATTACACTAGTACTCATTTTTTTCCAAATAAAATAATCAATTTAATGTATATTTGGAAATGATCAAAAGAGAGAAGGATGTTGTTTCCAGTAAAATATTTATTATCTGAACTCTGCAGTTGATTCCAAATTCAAATGAATCATAAGTGATGAATAGGAGATTATGAGACAGAGCTTTTCAACGATCCATAGAAAATCCATTATAGTTGATGTTAATTGTTTTGGTATAAGGTTTCTTCATGTTTCAATTTTAAAAGTGTATTTTCTTTGGTTTAAAATAAAGTATGAAAACCTGCTTTCAAACCACAGGATTATTCTATTTATTTTCATTTGATTATTCATTGATTTATTTTTGTTGGCAGAATTTGAAATTTTATAATACCTTCTGTTTATGTAACAACCTCAGATAAAAGGGAACTTTAGTTACTACGATAAAGTTTAAATAAACACTACTAGTTTCTAAGGAAATAATTATAAATAAGTGGTATCAGGGAAAGAGTTTATGTCTATATTTTCATTTAAGTTATGAGAATAAGTAAGCAGTTAACACAAGCAAAAATGTGCACTGTATGTAGAAAATATTTGTTCATTTAGCTATAACATATTTATACTTTCTACTCTGTGATGTAATTTTGAATTATCTTTCTTATAATTTCCCAGTATTTTAATACTAATGACTGTGTAAATTAATAGGTAGAATGATATTAACTTTCCTACTACTAATATTATTCTCTTTTTCCAAAGTAGAATATGGCTTTGTGGTAGCTATTTATAGAAATATTTGCATACCTTGCTTTGTTAAAGTAATAATTTTAATTTGCTTCTAGCTATTATGGTGATCTAAAATGTCTGATTATCTTAAAACATCACAGAATGGCTAGAGGTTTTTCCTTTAATGTAGCAGATTTATATCCAATTTAAATGCTTAGTATGTTTTAAACTATTTCTTAAATGCATCAAAATGTAAAAAAATTATGCATTAGGTAAATAATATACAAATTTTCTTTGTAGATCAGGTTATTTATTTGTGTCCTCAGATAAATTTTCTGTTCTTTGCACTTCATGATATTTTTAAATCCATGTTTAATCAATACATAACATATCAATTTAAGTTTTCTACTATTCAATGCAAAATATTTTCAAATGTGCTTTTTGACGATATTGCAGACACCTAGTACTCAAAAAAGTAGAGAGAGATGCATTTAGAGGAAAAATAAAACTTTAAAGCTATAAATATATATTTAAAATTTATTAGAGAAAAATCATTCTGAGAATACGTTCTAATTCAGGGAAATTCCTATTATAATAAATATCATGAGGAACTGCAATGCTTTTGCTGTGAAGAATTTTGTATTAGTAACTTCTTTGTGACACGTCCGGGTCATTTTCTCAGGAAGTGCAACCAAATACAGCTGGGGTTTTGTCTCCTAATTTCTGTGTCCCAGTGTTTCGGTGCATGTAGTTAATTAAAAATATGTAGAATTAAAAAAAAAGAAAATTCTACACAATAGTGGCATACCATTGGGAGAGGCTAGTGAGGCAGAAATGTGATTACTTTATTTTTGACATTTTTTAGAATTATTTATACATAGAGATAGTGATAACTGACTGATGTTGCCTACATACAGGTAGACCATTCACTCCCAGTATCTTTGGACATATAGCCCTAGAATGTTGCTCATATCCAGTTCTAAAGAGATAATGTCACGGAGTGTGCAAATGAGTTACTAGCCCTACCTGGCACACCTTTATATTCACCACGGCATTCCCAATGAGATCATATCTCCCTGGGTTTACCTCATACAGTAATCATCATATTGGTGGTACTAGACTCAGGGCTTTGCTATCTTATGTGGGACTCTATCAGTGAACCACGTTGACTCTGGGACTCACTATGAGCTTGGCCAATATTTCTATCCCATACTACTATCTGAAATGTTCTACATAATATCTTTTTTTTTTTTCCATTCTCCTCTCATTGGTGTGGCATCTGTATCACAATCTGAAGCCTCTCTTTGCCTCCTCCTGTAGTCTCCTCCCTCTATTCTTCATAAGTATTTCCCCACAACATGCGCATCATATTCCATCATGTTGTCTGTTTCTCAAATAACCAGAATTGATCATAATGGTAACCAGGAGAGGTCAATAAAGACAATTAGTTAAATAGTGCTCAGGGTCTAGATCACCTACTGCCAGCTCTGACTGCACTGTACCTTAAGGAAGAATGCATCCTGAGTAGAGTGTAAGACACAAATACTCTCTGGCTCAAAGTGAAAGCCTGATTGCTGAAGATTTCACCAGAGGCGATCCAGCAAAACACCCTGATTGCCAATGGAATGATTCACATCTGAGAGTCATATGGGACTAACAATGTCTATGAGATCAACCAAGCTGACTCATCATTACTAAGTAGTATTGACACCCTGGAGAGTGGTAACAAGTGATAACAAGAAATTTAAGGCAAAACACAGATGTAAATTATTTAGTAAATAGTAAAGGCTAAATACAAGACCTAGAGGCCTTTTAATATTTTTGTAGATTATAAATCATCCTTATATTTTTCAGTAGGAGAGCAAACAAACTGAGGAACAGTCTGACCACTTGCAGTATCTGTTCTAGAGAAGCTCACATGCCCAGCCAAGGCAGCTTTATCATGAGAAGATCAAGGTTTCTGTTGGGAAGATCTGGGACACTGAAACATGAGATGGAGACATCTAGATAGATTACACAAAGATCTTGCCTCGGCAGATGCCTCCTGAGCCATCCTCCCTTTTAGGAATTAGAACTTTTCTCCAGAGAGAAGATACTTCAGAGATCACTATCTTTCAAGGAAACAATTGTCTCCTCTCTCGGACACCAATCTGAAAAGCAGGGTCAATTCGAAGCGTAGCCTGGCTGGGACCTGAGAAAGGAGGAGAGAAATTTAATCTTGAAAGAGCTGAAAAGATAGTAGCTAGTATGCACTATCAGAAGTCAGTCAAAGACATCTGAAATTGGATTTGAGGGTGCTTTATCAAGGAGTCTATTAGAAATATAATGGTGAATGCGGCCCTAACGTCCCTAAAAAGCTCAGCTGTGGTTCTTTTCTCCAGGTCAGGGATTATGGCAGAGGCAGCAGTCGTAGAGTTAAGCTTGTTAATAGCCCTGGAAATGGTGAGGTCTCTAAATAACAAAGGCCAGATAGTGGTATTTATCTGATAGAAGCAGCAGACCACAATGATAGAGACAACTGGGAAAAACATAGAACCAACCAAAGGTCTTCACCCACCTAAGTAGTATTGTTGACAGAGCATGGCATCAGTCAGACCCAAATTAACAGACAGAAAATGGGAGTCATCCTTAACGTACAATCAGAAGAAAGTAAGGTTGATGGTGGTTCCTTTCATCAGTCTATTTAAAATGCCAATATGGTCCCTTAAAAAACCAGAGAGAGAATGTATACTACCTAAAGCTTAATAATTAGTAGCCATGATTGCTGCGCTGCATGTAGTATCAATGCTAGAGGATAAGGCTTCAGGTACAAGTTGCATAGCTATGGGTTTGATTAACTAATTGTTTTCTATTCTTACCAATAAATCAGAGTTTACAGTCACTTGAACTGTCCTAAATATTCATATATAATTTTGTCCCAGGTTATGCTAATTCTCTCAACCATGTCATACTATAATTAGAAGGAATCTAGATAATAAATTCATCTGACATGTGATAACATTGGCTTATTATATTGATCATTTTGTGCTGATCCAGCAGAATGAGCAAGGTGAGGCTAGTATTTCTTTATACTGGCAATGGATATTAGAAAATATAAATTCCAAGAGGCCATTTTCAATAACAACAAAATATAAAATAATTAGATAGAAATCTACTGTGCAATTTTAACCATATTAGCAGAGCAGTTTTTGTTTTAATTTTTAATTAATTAATTTATTTATTTATTTATTTTTGAGACCGCGTCTCGCGTTGTTGTCCAGGCTAGAGTGCAGTGGCGCGATCTTGGCTCACTGTAAACTCCGCCTCCCGGGTTCACGCCATTCTCCTGCCTCAGCCTCCCGAGTAGCTGGGACTACAGGCGCCCGACACCTCGCCCGGCTAATTGTTTTTTGTACTTTTTAGTAGAGACGGGGTTTCACACCGTGTTAGCCAGGATGGCCTCAATCTCCTGACCTCACGATCCGCCCGCCTCGGCCTCCCAAAGTGCTGGGACCACAGGCGTCAGCCACTGCGCCCGGCCCAGAGCAGTTTTTAGTAAATCTAACACACTATCTTAATCTCAATGTATGCATTGAAATATGAAACATCTCCTGTGGCATAGTGCAAAAAACCCTGTCAAAACTTCATAAAACCATACTTTTGTAAAAAGCCACAAACTAGTATATTCTACAACCTTTTCAATACCGGAAAGAGATTTCCTGATATCCTCCTTTTAAAAAGTATGTTATTTTTGGCTGGGCATGATGGCTTACGTCTGTAATCCCAGCACTTTGGGAGGACAAGATGGGCTGATCACCTGAGGTCAGGAATTCACGACCAACCTGACCAACATGGAGGAACCCCCCGTCTCTACTAAAAATACAAAAATTACCTTGGTGTAGCGATCCACGCCTGTAGTCCCAGCTACTCCGGAGGCTGACACAGGAGAATGGCTTGAACCCGGGAGGAGGAGGTTGCAGTGAGTCTAGATCGCGCCACTGCACTACAGCCTGGGTGACAAAGTGAGACTCCGTCTCAAAAAAAAAATAAATAAAATAAATATAATAATAATAATAATAATTAGGTTATTTTATTTTTATGAGTTCTACGCTTTGAAATCTAATGTGTTGTACCTATATTAGTCTCACTCCCATTTTACTAAAACTACTTCTAAATATATAGAATTTAGAGATTATTTTGAATATTTTAAGTAATCTCATTGGCTGTAGAATTAAGAACAACCACATAGTGACATGGAAGAGGAGTGTGGGAAAGTTCAGTCTGGGGGAACTAAAGATATGACAAATGTTTAGGAATGTGCCTGTGTAATAAAGACTGCCAGGATGGCAGTTTGGTCGTTCTACCTGTTACTATTTGGCACACTGGTGGAAAAAGAAAATAAAAGGCATGAAATTCCAATGAAGGGGCCCAGAAAAGGCAATCTCATAGTAGCATTAGAATAGACAAGAGGACCATTTAATGAACTAATATACCTAAGATGTGAAAGTAATATGCCATTTCCTGAGAGACCAACTCTGACTACTCAAAAGAAATTCTAAGATGTTCTTAACCTTTTCACCTTTTTGCCATTTCTGAAATCAGGATGAATCTTAAAATCGATGATGGCTTTCAAAGGAATTTGTCATTTTTTTCACATTTTAGCACATCTGAAATCAGAGTGTATCTGATGATCGGTGAAATCTTAGAGTGAATGAAAACAAGCAGGTTGTTCCATTATATTCTCTCATTACAATTTTATGTGTTTTTCTTTGTGTTTCGATAGAAAAAGTAGAGAAAGGACTTAGTATCATAGCTTTTCAAATGCTGTTTACCTCATGGTGGTTTCATTACAATGAAAAATGGTTTTGATACATCATCACTTTAAAATAAAATTGGTTCAGGGAGGCGAGTAAAGGTTGTGTTTATCCAGGTTACTGGAGAAATGGTGATTTTCTTAAAGATATTTTATTAAGAAGGAATGAGTATATAAGTGGAGTGCTAGACTGGTGCTTTCCTTTCCTTTTTATCATGAATGTGTCTACCTCATTTGACTTGATGTGAGTTATTTGCTTTCCAATGTCTAAAACTTTAGAGCAAAGTAAGAATGAGGCTGTTGTAGGTGATAAATAGTAGGAAAGCAGAAGAGAGAGGCAACATGGAAGAAAATAATTTCTCCAAAGTGATATTCAATCTTTACTTTTTCTTTTACAAATAGGTTTGTAAAATGAGTAAGGATGGAATGTTAGTTTAAGGAAGCTATTGTAAGTCATGTTATTCATCTGTCTTAAAATCTTTATATTGTCTTAATCTGAGGGAAAAGGAAATTATCTTTTAGACAAATTGTAAATATAGCTATCAAAAAGTAGTGTGCCCTAGGAGGTAGAACTTTGGAAGGAAACTATATAATAGTAAAGAAAAGGGAAAGTATAGACAATTTTGTTGGTTAGAAATGGAAAGAATGACACTAAATATAATAGAACTATGTGAATATTACAACACCTTTTAAAAATGTTGAGAGTCAAGTTTCTAAATATAAAAATAAGTGGAATCCCAGAAAAATTTCAAATTTGTATATTTTTGAATCATAAGGAAATAATAAGAAATGACGATTAGGCAGGTTTTCAAGAAAGATGAGAAGCAAGTAGCTCTTTGGGATCTTACTGATGAGAAAACACATTTATGCCATTGAAAAGTAAGAAATAAGAATAGAAAAAGGAAATATCTGAGGCACATTTTCATTAATTAGATTGTAATAGCGCTAGTTTGAAAAAATATTTGATTATATATTCTATATATAATCTAGGAAGGAATATGTCAAACCTTGTATTATTGTTTATGCTGGATCTACTCCAACTATTTTCATTGCTAGATAGAGGAACTGGTTCCAGACAGACATCCTAAAGTCTGCAGTGTGCAAGTCCCTGACCTAAGTATCTTCCTGAGAGCTCTCTACGAAATATTCTCTTCCTGTGACTTTTTATACAAAGCAATAAACCTGTGGCTCAGCTCTTCTGGAGGTAACCTTCTACAAAAAATTTGTTTGTATTTCTTGTTGTTCTATTAGGTTGGCGCAAAAGTAATTGCAGTTTTTGCCATTACTTTTAACAATTACTTTTACACCAACTTAATAGTATTGATGAGAGTCTTAGACCTCAGTAATGATGAGAGTCTTATCAACATATCCATAGTCTACATCATGTTTTGGTTATGGTTATTTTTCTGATGGAAAGGAAAAAAAAAAAAAAAAAACAAGGAGCATCGCAGTAGATAAACACACACAATAAATATTGAACACTTATTTATTTCACTTCTTGTTTTCCTGTTAGAATTTCCAGGCCATGGAAGAACATTAGAAAAGGTACAGAAACAAGCTTCATTCCTAAATAAAATTCCTTTTGCATGTTTTAGTCTAAAACTGTTCCTAAGGACCCCCATGATATTCCCCTATGTCCACATTTCTAATATTGTATTTCATTGTGTTAACAGATGTCTAGAATATATTATTTTGTTAAATAGCTTTGGGAAATACAAGGTTAACTTATTATACAAATATTTATTATATATTTCTAAGAGGTAAGTACAATATGATAGATATCGCAAATAAATTTGCTCATCAAGTACTGCTAACTGCAAAAGGATTTTCAATTAATTCAGTTGACAGACCTTTGAGTGAAAGATTTATTATATTCAATAGTCACTGGATTTCTGAATTCAGTGAAGTTGCAGACAAGTATTTTTTTTTTTAGCTCACCTGTTTAGTGAGCTAACAAGAATACATTCTTTTCTGATCCCTATATGCTCCATAGATATAAAGACAATACTTAAAGTCATTATTTACTTTTTTCTTACATTGGGCAATATTTCAAACTAATAAAAATCCAGAGTCTTACACGGCAAAAATGCCTTATATGACCAGGCCATAGGAAAGTTTCATTTTCCTAAATTCTATTTGAAGTATTATTCCAATATTATGATTAAATCATACAAAACCAATTATTGTTGTGTTTATCAAGTTCGCAGCTTCTTATCATCACTCCAACTAGTTTGTTTTGTTTAACTTCTTGATTTTCTTTCCATTGTTACGTTTAGTTTTATCTATTTCATAACACCATCTATAATTAGTCTAACAAAAACCACTCAATTCTCAGTTCATGATAGTACAGAACTTTGTACATCCCACCATTACAAATTATCTCTGGATATAAGATAAAATGTTTTTTTAATTTAATTTTTAATTTTTATTTTTTGAGGTTATATTGTAGGTGTATATATTTATAGATACATGAGATGTTTTGATGCAGGCATACAATGCATATTAATCACATTATAGAAAATGGGGTATTCATATCCTCAAGCATTTATGCTTTGTGGTACAAACAATACAATTATACTCCAGAAAGGTATTTTTGAATGAAGAAACAACAAATATAGATTAATTAGCCAGCTTTAAAAATTCAGATGGCCAATAAACATAGGCAAAATGTTTCCACCTCCTTAAAAATCATATACATACATATATATATGTATAAATTAAATGGAGATACATGTTTTCAATTCTCTTTCTAAAAGATCAGTAAGATTTATTATACACAATGATAGTAGGGGAGTGGGTGGAAAAACAGGCATTCATAGAAGGTGAGAATTCTTACCTATCATCAAATCCATCAGAATACCTGAATCTACTCCACAGTTAATGTCTTTCTTCCTGTTAAGATTGAAGTGTGTCTACTCCTAATATAGATGAGCCTTTTCATTTGTACTCTGGATTCCATCCTCTTTCAACTTCTCACAGTCATCATTCATACAATTTTCCCATGCTTCCATATCCTCATTTTCCTTCTCCACTGAACTATTTTCATCACCATACATTATACAAACATACTATAGTATCTGCCATCTAAGAAACTCTCTTTTGAGTCCATGTCCTCTAGAACACTTTATATTTTGTTTCAAATTTTGGAATTAGTTGTCTACATTTGAAGTCTTTATCATTTTCCATTCTCTTCTTTAAAGTACCATTTGTCAATTGCCTTCATGAAATCAAACCCAATAGGGTGTATCTGGTCTCATCTTGTTCAATAGCTCAACCATATTTGGTCACTGTTTTAACACTCCCATTCTTGAAGTACTTTTCTTTGGCCATAACACCGTGGCCTCCTAATTTTCCTCCCACCTCACTGGACACTAGAGAGAATATCTCTTGTGTCAGCAACTTTTACTCTGCTCATCTCCCAAATGTTGGAGTTCTCCAGGGCTCCATGTTGGAATCTCTTCAACTTTTTTAGCATAATATTTTCTTTTTTCCCCCATAGGTTATTGAGGAACAGGTTGTGTTTGGTTACATGAATAAGTTCTTTAGTGGTGATTTGTGAGATGTTGGTACACCCATCAGCTGAACAATATAAACTGCACCCTACTTGTAGTATTTTATCCCTTACCCCCTTCCCTTCCCATCCTTTCCTTGAGTCCCCCAAATCCACTGTCATTCACAGGCCTTTGCATCCTCATAGCTAAGCTCACACTTATGAGTGAGAATATACGATGTTTGGTTTTCCATTCCTGAGTAACTTCACTTAGAATAATAGTCTCCAATCTCATCCAGGCCACTGCAAATGCCATTAATTCATTCTTTTTTGTGACTGCAGAGTATTCCATCATATATATGTACCACAGTTTCTTTTTCCACTCACTGATTGATGGGCATTTGGATTGGTTTCACATTTTTGCAATTGCAAATTGTGCTGCTATAAACATGCATGTGCAAGTATCTTTTTTGTATAATGACTTATTTTCCTCTGGGTAGATACCCAGTAGTGGGATTGCTGGATCAAATAGTAGTTCTACTTTTAGTTCTTTAAGGAATCTCTGCACTATTTACCATAGTGGTTATACTAGTTTACATACCCACAAGCAGTGTATAAGTATTCCCTGTTCACCACATCCATTCCATCATCTAGTATTTTTCTTTATTTTTTGATTATGGCCTTTCTTGCAGGAGTAAGGTGGTATTGCATTGTAGTTTTTATTTGCATTTCCCTCATTGTTAGTGATGTTGAGCAATTTTTTTCATATGTTTGTTGGCCATTTGTACATCTTCTGAGAATTGTCTATTCATGCCCTTAGCCCACTTTTTGATGGAATAGTTTGTGATTTGGATAAAAGTCATTTTAAATAGAGTCAGATAATATCTCATTGTAGTTTTCATTTGCATTTTTCTGATGATGAATGATGTTGAGAATTTATTCATATACCTGTTTTCCTTTTGTATGTCTTGTGAGAAATGTCTATTCAGATCTTTTGCCCATTTCTTAATTGGATTATTATATTTTTTTCTGATAGAGTTGTGTGAGCTTATTATATATTATGGTTATTAATCTCTTGTCAGATGGGTAGTTTGCAAATATTTTCTCCCATTCTGTGGCTTGTCCCTTTACTTTGTTGATTGTTGTCTTTACTGTGCAGAAGGTTTTTAATGTGATATAATTCCATTTGTTAATTTTTGCTTTGAGTGGTCATGCTTGTAGAATATTACTCAAGAAATCTTTGCTCACATCATTACCCTGGAGAGTTTCTCCAATATTTTCTTGTAATTGTTTTATAAATTGAGGTCTTAGATTTAAGTGTTCAATCCATTTTCATTCGGTTTTATTTGATTTTTGTATATGATGAGAAATAAGAGTCTAGTTTCCCTCTTCTGCATATGGATATCTAGTTTTCTCTACATCATTTCTTGAAGAGACTGTCTTTTCTCCAATGTATTAGGTTAGTACAAAATTAATTGCAGTTTTTGCCATTACTTTCAATGCTTAATACATGTTCTGGGCAGCTTTGTCAAAAAATGAGTTCACTGTAGATGTATGAGTTTGTTTCTGGGTTCTCTAATCTGTTACTCTGGTCTGTTTCTGTGTTTTTGGCAGTACTATGCTGTTTTAGTTTCTATAGTTTTGTAGTATAATTTGACATCAGGTAATGTTATTCCTCTAGTTTTTGTTGTTGTTGTTGTTATTGTTGTTGTTGTTGTTGTTCAGAATATCTCGGGCTATTCTGTGTCTTTTGTGGTTCCATATACATTTAGTATGTATGTGGTTCCATATACACTAGTTTTTTTGTTGTTGTTTATGTGAAGAATATCACTGGTGTTTTGATAGGGATTGCATAGAATCTGCACATTGGTTTGGGTAGTATGGACATTTTAACAATATTGATTCTTTCAATCCATGAACATGAAATATCTTTCCAATTTTTGTGTTTCTTCTTGAATTACTTCCATTAGTATTTTGTAGATTTCACTGTATAGATATTTTGCTTCATTGGTTATGTTAATTCTTTAGTATTCAATTTTATTTGTGGCTACTGTAAATATAATTGCTTTTTGCATTTCTTTTTTTTAGATTGTTCAGTGTTGGCATATAAAAGTGCTACTAATTTATGTATGATGATTTTGTATCCTGCAACTTTTCTGAATTTGTTTATCAGATTGCAGAGCTTTTTGTTGTTGTCGTTGTTGAAGTGCTTACCTTTAAAAAGAAATTGTATTATCTGCAAACAAAGATAATTTGATTTCTTCCTTTCCAATTTGAATGTTCTTTATTTATTTCTTTTGTCTGATTGCTATAGCTAGGACTTCCAGTACTATGTTTAGTAACAGTGATGAAAGTGGGCATCCTTGTCTTATTCCAGATCTTAGGGGAAAGGCTGTCACTTTTTCCCCATTCAGTATGATACTAGCTGTGGGTCTGTCATGTATGAGTTTTGTTATATTAGCAGGCATGCTTTATTTTTTATCCTCTTTTCTTTTATCTCCTCTTACAGTGTATTTTCAAATAGCTTGTTTTCATGCTCACTGTTTCTTTCTTCCGTTTGATCAATTCCACTATTAAGAGACTTTGATGCATTCTTCAGCATGTTAATTGCAGTTTTCAACTCCAGATTTTCTGCTTCATTTTAATTATTTCAATGTCTTGTTTCATTTATTTGGCAGAATTCTTAAGTCCTTCTCTGTGTTATCTTGAATTTCTTTGAGTCTCCTCAGCTATTTTGAATAGCTTCTTCAGTTTCCTAAGCTATTTTGAATTCTCTGTCTGAAGAGACGAATATCTCTGTTTCTCCAGGATTGGTTCCTGGTGCCTTAATCAGTTCATTTGCTGAGCTAATGTTTTCCTAGCTGGCCTTGATGCTTGCAGATGTTCATTGGTGTCTGGGCATTAAAGTGTTAGATATTAATTGTGGCAATCTGGGCTTCACAATCTCTGTCTGTCCTTGGGAATACTTTCCAGGTATTCAAAAGGACTTGGGTCCCAAACCCTGTAATGATGTTTTTCTTATAGACTCATAGAGGTACGAGCTGTGTGGTCTTGTGTAAGATCCAGAAGAATTATCTGGATTACCATGGAAAAACTTGTTATCTTCCCTTACTTTCTCCCAAACAAATGGCATGTTTCTCTCTCTCTCTCTCTCTCTCTCTCTCTCTCTCTCTCTCCATCATGAGCTACTTGGAGCTGGGGGTGGAATGATACAAGCACCCTTGAGGCCACCACCAGTGAAACTGCCCTAGGTCAGACCTGAATCCAGCACAGCACTGAGTCTTGCTCAAGGCCTGTTGTAACCACTACCTGACTATCACCTATGTTAGCTCCAGGCCCTGAGGCTCTACAATGAGCAAGTGATGAATCCATCCAGGTTTATATTCTTCCATTCAGGGTAGCAAGTTCCCCTAGCCCCTGGATGAGTCCACTGATGCTGTCTGGCAGCCAGGGATTGGATTCAAAAACCTTAGAAATCTAGCTGGTATTCTATTCTATTGTAACAAAGCTGGCACTCAAACCTCAGGACAAATCCTTCCTGTTCTTCTCTCCTCTTTCTACAAGTAAGGAGCCTCTCTTCATGGCTGTCACCATTATCAGCCCATGGAGAGTTCTGCCATTTCACTGCCAATCTTCACTTAAGGTCCATGGGCTCTTCAGTCAGCTTGTGGTGAATGTTGTCAGGTCTGGGACTCGTTCTTCAGGTCAGTGGGCCCCCTTCTGGCCCAGGCAGTCCCAGAAATGCTGTGCAAGAGCCTAGGATTTGAATTTATGACCCCGAGAGCCTACTTGCTGTTCTACCTCACTGTGGCTGAGCTGGTACCTGAAGCCAGTACATCTCAGGATTTCACTCAAGGCCCATGGTGTACTACCTGGGTATTGCTGTTGATTATTCTGGTCCCAAGGTCTTCTTAGTCGGCAAGTGATGAATCCTGCCTGAACTGGGTCTTTCCCTTAAAGACAATGGGTTCCCTTCTGGCCCAGGTTGCATCTCAAAATGTCATTTGGGAGCCAGGGCCTACAATGAAGGCCTATAAACTCTGCCTGTGGCTCTACCCTACTGTGGCTGAGCTAGTATCTAAGATGCAAGAAAAGGTGCTCTTTACTCTTATCTCTCTGCTGTCCTCAAGTGAAAAGAAGGAATCACTTTTGTTGCTGCAAACTGTACTATCTGTGGTTGGTGAAAAGGAGGCACAAGCATTCCCCAAGTCACCCTGTCCTGTGTCTAAGTCATGCACTACCCCAGTCCACTGGCTATAAGACCAGCACAGCATCATGACTTGTTTAAGAATTGCAGCCCTTGTGTTCAATACTGCTTTTCAAGTTCATCTACGACTCCAGAGCACTTTAGCCCATGATGGCAAGGCTTACTGGAACTGAAACTCACACAGCTGGAATGGGCATTTTCCCTCTGGCTCGGACTGGTCTAAATCTTTTCTCCATGAGCAGGTGCTGGTTGAGTTCAACATGGTTTTGCTTTCCACTGTGGCAGCCAGCACTCTGTTCAACGCAAAGTCCTCCATTCATTGTGTTTTCCCTTCCCCAAGTGCGTAGATTATTTCTCTGTGCCACACACCCACAGCCAGGGGAAGGAAAGAGGCATGGAGTTAGTGATTCAAGACTGTCCTTTCTACCCTCCTCTGTGCCTCTTTCAGTGATAAAAAGTTAAAATTAGATACTGTGATTACTCACCTAGTTTCTGGTTTTTTGAAAGTGCTTTTTTATTTGCAGATGGGGGACAATCAGTGGAGACTTTTATTCTGCCACCTTGCTCCACCCTCTCTAACTCAATTTTTTAAAGTTATTGTTTAACCAACTCTATCCTTTTATTACTGAAGGAGAGAGAAATAGACAAGAATTTAGACTGTTATAAGATCCTGGGATGGTTCATGTTAGCTGTTAACATGTTGGAATAAAGGAATGCCTAGAGAATCGGTAAAGCATTACTTCTGGGTGTGTTCGTGAGGGTGTTCCAGAGGGCACTGGCATGTGAGTTGTCGAACTGAGGATGGAAGATTTATCCTCCAAATACCATCAAATCAACTGGGGACCTGGGTAGAACAAAGTTGGAGAGAAAAGGTTTTTCTCTCTCCTGAAGCTGGGGTGTTCTTCTTCTTGTGCCCTTGAACATCAGAATTCTCGGCTGTCTGGCCCTGGGACTCCAGGACTTATACCAGTACCCTCCCCCGCACCCGGCTTCTCTGGCCTTTAGAATCCACCTGAGAATTGCACCATTAACCTTCCTGATTCTCAAGCTTTTGGATGTGGACTTAGCCATGCTACCAACATCTCTCCAGGTCTTCAACTTTTAGATGGCCTGCTATGGGGCTTTGTGCCTCCATAATCATGTGAGTTCATTTCCCTAATAAATAAATCGTAAATTCCCTCTCTGTCTATCATCTATCTATCTGACTTTCAGCTATGAAAATATCTATCCTGTTTATTCTGTCTCTCTGGAGAATCCTGACTAATATAGATCCTTAGAACAGTAAGAGCTATACCATTATCATGACATTCAACCCCTAAGGGATAGTCAAATGCACATAAGGAAATCAGGTGCATTTAGAATGTTGGAGGCATGAATTGTCATTCAAACTGCACCACAGACTCAGCTATTATATTGCATTTGTTTCTTAGGAATGAATGTTCTTAAAATTAGGAGCCAGCTGAAGAAGACATAGAAGTGTTATAGCATATTCTGAAAATTAATCAGGTATTTAATACAAGCAGAACTAAAATTATTTTTTAAAAAAAGGAATAACAGGACTGGGCACAGTGGCTCACACATATAATCCAAGCATTTTGGGAAGCCTAGGTGGGCGGATCACCTGAAATCAGGAGTTGTAGACCAGCCTGGCCAACACGGTGAAACCCTGCCTCAACGAAAAATATAAAAATTAACTGGGCGTGGTGGCAGGCACCTTAACCTTAGCTACTTGGGAAGCTGAGGAAGGAGAATCATTTGAACATGGGAGGTGGAGGTTGCAGTGAGTCAAGATCACACCATGGCACTCTAGCCTGGAAGACAGAGTGAGACTGCATCTCCAAAAAAAAAAAAAAAAAACCGTGATAATAGTATATATGCAAAACTTGTCTCTAACCCAGATTATTCCTGTTTAAATCAATGAATGTGATATTTTAAACAATAGGCCTTCTCAATAAAGCCATCCTTGCATAATGTGTTCATTTGCAGAAACTTTAAAATTCGTTAGCACTTATCAGTTTAAATCAAATGAAGTTAATTTAATGTTTATATATATATCTCATGTAGTTATAGATACATAAGATAAATGTATGTATTTTATATATATACACACAACTATTTGGAAAGGTAAGGTATAAATTAAATATGATAAAATACTATTTTATATCAAAGTTAATTGGTAACTGGGATAAAAGTAAAAACCAAAAACAGAAAAGTACCAGCTGATGCTGTAACATTGTTACAGGCAACAGTAATAAATGTGTGACTTTCTTTGTAAAATATTCAGTTTACTTTTTAAACCATAAAACCAAATACTGTTGAAGTAACCTCTAGTGTGGATGAAAGTAATATTATTTATTTCCTTTAACAATAGGTTGTCATGATGAAGATATCAATGAACAAATTCAAATGCATCATCTCTGCAAATATTTTTTCTGTGACTTAACCTTAAAAACAACTGTTAAAAAATCTAGTTTCTTTCTGTTTTGGCCTGTCAATTGCATTTATAGATATATTAGCAAAGTGATTTCCAGTGGTATCATATTATTTTGTTAAGAAAGCAGTGTTATATTTAGATAGTTAAATAATCCTAAAAATCTTAAGCAGGGGGAAAATTATCAGGCTTATTTAGCACTAGATGACCTAAGAACAAACAAACAAACAAACAAACAAATATTAAATTATTTTAGTTTCTGATAGTCTTAGGGCCAAAAGGTCTGTTCTTTCATCCACATTTGGTTCTTCAATAAATCTAATATGTGTTATGAATTCTATTAGGTTTCATCAAAGCCTAGAGATGTTTTGATGTATTAAACAAAAGCTGTAATTAATGTGATAGTAACTACAAACGTTATGAGGCATATCCTAAAATAATCACTGAAAATGTACCTTAATAAATGTTTTAATGTTTAATGTAGTCAATACTTCATTGGACTATGCTGTTGTATCATTAAAAGGTTTTAATTCACACCTGTGGGTCTTTCTTATTATGTAAAACCCCAGCACATTCCTAGTTTTGTTTGTTTGTTTGTTTGAGATGGAGTCTTGCTCTGTTACCCAGGCTCTAGTGCAATGCTACGATCTTGGCTCACTGCAACCCCCACCTCCCAGAATCAAGCAATTCTCCTGCCTCAGCCACCCGAGTAGCTGGGACTATGGGCACGCGCTACCATGGCCAGCTAATTTTTGTACTTTTGGTAGAAACAGGGTTTCAACGTGTTGATCAGGCAGGTCTCGAACTCCTGACCTCATGATCCACCCGCCTCGGCCTCCCAAGGTGCGGGGATTACAGGCTTGAGCCACCGTGCCGGTCCTGCAATCCTGTTTTATGTTTGTTAATCACAGCACATGACAGAAGTTTTTATGGTGCTTGCCATAGCAGAAACAAAAATTTGCACATTTTATTTAAACCTACAGTTATTTTTCTTTGTATGTTACAGTCTTAAGTGAAATGTTTTTTAATCAGTTATTTACAGTGTGAAGAGTGCCCTGAGATTGAATTTCTCAGCATATCAAAACCAAGTCAGCCTGTTACTGATGGCTGAGATTTACTCAGTGGGCAAAGATTTCCCTACTAACAATGCTATATCTATCTTTATAAACATTTTTAAGACCTAAAAGGCAAGCAGCACTCATTATATAGTCTCATGATTGCTTTAAAACATTTTAGCAACTAGTCGGGTCGACATGAACAACGTAAATTAGCACTGAGATGTAATGCTGACAGAATAGACATATAAATTTGGCTTGCATCAGTTTGTCAATAACTGGGTTGCAGTCCACTGTAGGCATACCTGGGTATACCTTACAAACAAAGCAAAGTTTGCTATGCAAAGGAGCAAAAATATTATACTATATTCCTGGTCAAGCCCCAAATAAGCTATTTTGAAACATTTTTCATTGACACATATTTTCTAACAAGAACTACCGATTTTTTTTAAACAGAAATATTGGTAAGGAGAGAAAAGAGAACGTATCATATAAAAATTAGGGTGTGAGAAGAATGGATACATTATAACATAGAATTGTATTTTAATAGTATTTATTCCTAGTTTCTTTCAACTTATTATAAATAGCAGGCAGATTTTTCAAGGAAAAGTGATTTCCTGGGAGTGGAAAATGATCACATCTTGAAAACTTTGTCTTCTAAAATGGAAATATTCTGAGCAGGTAAGAATCTAAGTCTATCTTAAGGCTTTGCCAGTTTAGCCCACAGGAATGTCTGAAAGATACCAGCAGTAACCATACAGCATGGATTTCAAACTTTCTCATAACTCTTTTAAAAGAGTAATCCTTGTTTATTAGATATTGACTGGAGTTGTTCACAAAGCTTAGAGTACCATCTGGGCTGTAAATTCTGTTTAGAGAAAATAGAGTATAAAATTCTATAGAAGAGCCTTCTTAAACAGTCAGGTCCTATGAGGAGTGCCAGGGGAATGCTGCAGAATGATTATGGTGTCATGGAAAAGGGAGAGGGACAAAGAGTGTTTACATTTATCAGAGAACTTATAATTATCCCTTGACATCTTTCATTGAAATGACAAGAGATTTTTTTTCAAGCCAGGTAATTTTTACTATCAGCACCAGATAGAGGATGAGAACAGTATTAACAGTTCAGGGAATTTTAAGAATATCTAAATGATTCTGTGAAAATGAGATCAGATTAATCTAAGTATTGATCTTCATGGGTAACAATACTGTAATAAGGCTTTCCTGCCTGGGAATTAAATGTCCAATCACAGAATCCAAAGCTCTGAGCTGTTGAGTAACCCTGTCCTAGACAATCAGTGGAACAAATCAAATGACTTCAGGAACTGTGACCATAACCTAAACCAGAAATTCTTAGATTTTACGTGTTTCCGAATCATGCTAGATTAGTCCAGCCAGCAGTCTGAGCTCTTGATTCAGTTGCTCTGGGGTGGCAGCCTGAGAGCTTGCATTCCTAACAAATTCCCAGGTGGAGCAGCTGCTGCCAGCCTGGAAACCACTCTTAGGGAGCCGTTTCTTACCCTCACAGAGAGCTAGCAATAATGTTGGCTTCATCTGCTAAAGGGGCCACTGTGAATAATGCAGAGATGTATGTGGCTGCTACAGACTTCTAATAAGGTAATGTGAACTATAGAATAGATTGCTGTGGGGATTTGAATCTCTCTCTGTTCCTCATATTTACTAACTGTGACTTTGAGAAAGTTACTTAAGTTCTCAAGCTTTACTGTTTTTATCTACAAAGTTTTGATTAAATTGCTCCCTACCACTAAGGCTGTAGTAATAATTGAAGTAATCTACGTGAAACTCTTAGCATAGTGGCCAGATTAGAATGAATACTCAAAAAATATTGGCTGGGCACAGTGGCTCAGGTCTGTAGTCCCAGCACTTTTCAAGGCTGAGGAGGGTGGATAACGTGGGGTCAGGAGTTCAAGACCAGACTGGCCAACATGGCAAAACCCCGTCTCTACTAAAAATGCAAAAATTAACTGGGCGTGGTGGCACGCGACTGTAGTCCCAGCTACTCTAGAGGCTGAGGCAGGAGAATTGCTTGAACCTGGGAGGCAGAGCCTGCAGCTAGCCGAGATCACACCACTGAACTCCAGCCTAGGCAACAGAGGGAGACACCATCTAAAAAATAAAAATAAATAAAAATAAAAAAAATAGCTACTTTTATTATTAATTGTGGCCACATAATTTAGAATACAACAATTCAACTAATCTCAGGCCATTAAATAAACAAGAAAAATAAGCACACTTCTCAGAATTTCCCAATTAACAATTTTAATAGGAATTATTTTTCATTTTCTTTTAAGTATTACTTACAGTTCTGTTCTCATATACACACCTTCCAGTTCTTCATGGCAAGAAGGAAAGTTGACTGAAAGAATTGCATCCACTAATATCCGTACGTGAAACATCAGATAGACGCGGT
Organism: Theropithecus gelada; assembly: GCF_003255815.1. Classification (NCBI taxonomy): domain Eukaryota; kingdom Metazoa; phylum Chordata; class Mammalia; order Primates; family Cercopithecidae; genus Theropithecus; species Theropithecus gelada. The sequence goes on from NC_037685.1 coordinate 87,448,301, forward strand.
GGCTCAAGCCTGTAATCCCAGCACTTTGGGAGGCCGAGACGGGCGGATCACGAGGTCAGGAGATCGAGACCATCCTGGCTAACACAATGAAACTCTGTCTCTACTAAAAATACAAAAAAAAAAAAAAAAATTAGCCGGGCGTGGTGGCGGCGCCTGTTCTCAGCTACTTGGGAGGCTGAGGCAGGAGAATGGCGGGAACCCGGGAGGCGGAGCTTGCAGTGAGCCGAGATCGCACCACTGCACTCCAGCCTGGGCGACAGAGCGAGACTCCGCCTCAAAAAAAAAAAAAAAAAAACATACAAAACAATACAGTTTCTTACCACATAATTTCCTCCCTGTTCTCCACAAGAGTGTCAAATATAAAACTTTAGAGCAATAAAATTACATGGGATGCATTTTTTTTTCCTTTTGTATGTGCCTAAATAACTAAACGTGGAAATAAAATAGTCCTTCTTACTCTTCTGTATTTTTCTTCTCTAAATATTAATAAATGAAAAAATCTCATTTATTAAAATAATGTAATAATTATATTAAATAATGTACATTAAAAATCTCATTTATTATTTACATTCTCATTGTTGAATGTAAAACTATTCAACAATCAAAAATAGGGGTGTCATGTTAAGAAATCATAAAAAAATTGGAAGGGGGAGGGGGGAGGGATTGCATTGGGAGTTATACCTGATGTAAATGACGAGTTGATGGGTGCTGACGAGTTGATGGGTGCAGCACACCAACATGGCACAAGTATACATATGTAACAAACCTGCACATTATACACGTACCCTAGAACTTAAAGTATAAAAAAAAAAAAAAAGAAATCATAAAAAATATCACCTTAATAACTATACTTATTTTGGAGGCTCCTTAGTAAATGCATTAAAAATTTGATATAAAAACACTCATTTGGCCGGGCGCGGTGCCTCACGCCTGTAATCCCAGTACTTTGGGAGGCCGAGGCGGGCGGATCACGAAGTCAGGAGATCAAGATCATCCTGCCTAACACGGTGAAATACAAAAAAAAAAAAAAGAAATTAGCCGGGCGAGGTGGCGGGCGCCTGTAGTCCCAGCTACTCCGGAGGCTGAGGCGGGAGAATGGCTTGAACCCGGGAGGCGGAGCTTGCAGGGAGCCGAGATCGCGCCACTGCACTCCAGCCTGGGAGACAGAGTGAGACTCCGTCTCAAAAAAAAAAAAAAATAATAATAATAATAAATAAATAAAATAAAATAAAATAAAATAAAATAAAATAAAAAACTCGTTTGACCTTTTATGTCTCTACTTGCTCTCAAATTTTTAATTCTTTGCTGTCTACTTCCTTCTTCATGCATCTACAAAGTTTACAACTTCAAGCACTCAATGGTCAATATCAGCTTTCTGATCCTATCTTGACTGACCTTATTTTTGAGCTCATAAACACTATTACAGAAAAATATACAACAATAGAGACTGAGAACATTAAAAATTTTTGTCTCTTAACTGAACCATCAGTTTTACCCAGAAATTCTATGACTATAGACAGCTCATGCTTTAATTTAATGCAGCAGAGATTGCAATACTCCTCCACTAGCTCCTAACCCAACTTCATTACCTCTGTTATATATTTTATAAGAATGGAAATCTCCCAATATCCTATCACGGATGTTGCAGTCCTCCCTGTACATTTCTTCTCCCCTTTTATTGTAGTGAATGAATGTATCATCAACTAACAATAATTCTTCAAATAATGAATTTCAACTACGTCCTCTTTCACAGGGATGTGAATCTATTAGTTTGCCTATCTTCTATAGTTCCAGTTTCTCTTTTGGCTTAGCTTCATAGCATTAAATATACTTACATCTTTTCTGTATAAAAGTAAATGTCCACACATATGTACACATACACAGAAAACACACGTACGGGATACTTCATAAATTCTGGTACCTTTTTTTTTTTTTTTTTTTGAGACAGAGTCTCATCTGTCACCCAGTCTGGAGTGCAGTGGCGCAATCTCGGCTCACTGCAAGCTCCGCCTCCCGGGTTCACACCATTCTCCTGCCTCAGACCACGGCTCTACAAACAGTATTATTAACCACATAGCTAATGTTAGTCTTATGGATGTCTTGTTCCTAAACTTAACTTCTGAAGTATTTGAAGAGCAAAAACTCTTCTTTTCCTTGAAAAGATTTCTACTATGGGATTTAAACACTTCAACTACATAATATACATAAATGTATTATAATTAGAATTATTATGAAAACAGCATATATTAAATACAATGAGATGTTTATTCACTCATGCATTTATTCCATAAATAGTTGTGGAACATATAAGACAGTCCAAAAACTGGATTATTTGTTGAGACTGAAACAGCACTTATGACAGATGCAAAATTATTTAATTATAACTATGGCATAAGTGAAAAAATTAAAATAAAGACTGATACATGACTATATAGCTAAAGTAACTTCATCTACTCCAGCCATGAAGGGTTTCTCGACCCTGAAGGGGATGCTAGAGTTAAAAGAAACTTGGTAAGGAAAGAGCATGAGCAGAGGTCTTGAGGGAAAAGAGGCTACGGGAATTAAAGACCAGCAAACATAAGCAAGAAGACTGCCTTGAGATGAGGCCAGAAATTAGTAGTGTCTTGTTTATTCAGAGCCTTAAAGATCAAGTGATTTGGCACTTTATAGCATGAACTTTCAATACAACTGTAGAAGTTAAGAATGATGTGGGTTCTCATGGTAAGGAAGATTAAACAGATTCACTGCCTCTCTGACATTGCTGGTGGGCTTTAACAGATTGTGACAGAAAGAGAAGGGTAATAGTTTATGGCATTCTAGGACACAGAGGTGTCATAAGTAAGGAAGCCAGGCAGAAAAGTGTAATAAAGTGCTCAGTGGAGGTATGATCTCATACTTCGTAAAGGTGATATTCTGCCAGTGGGATATTGTGAACATTTTCTGTGTTTTGTACTGGAAAATATAATTAGTCCTAAGACTACATTTTTCTTTATTCTGGGAGAGAGCTGAGTAGTGAGCTCTCTAGTCACCAGATAAAAGATAAATATCAACCCATTCCTTTAGAAAAATAAAAATTTTTAAAAATGATACTTGAGATTACATGTTATTTTATTTTGTTTTATTTATTTATTTTTTTGATATGAGTCTCCTTTTCTTATTCCGGCTGCTCTGGAACTCCTGGGCTCAAGCAAGCCTGCCACCTCAGTCTCTCAAGTTTCTGGACCATAGGCATGCACCACCATACCAGGATAATTTTTATTTTCCTATTTTTTAGAGACAGAATCTTGCCCTGTTTTCCAGACTGATCTTGAACTCCTGGGCTCAAGCGATGAGCCTGCCTTGGACAACCAAAATTCTGGGATTACAGATATGAGCCACTATGCCGAGCCCAGATTACATGTTAAAAGTCATTTTATAAATTAAATCTGATATAATCATACAGATATAGATACTTTCTTATTTAAAATCTGAAATTATTTTATATTTAAAACTAACTTTATTTTTTATAACTTTGGCCAATGTAGCTGTGTATTTTTGTAACTTTTTGTTCACCAGAGGGCATAGGCACAGCCAAAGATAAAGATAAGAAATATAATCTCATCTAACCCTTTCTTCATTACCCAATTTTAACAAAGACTAGAACTAGGAAAAGAAAGGATTTCTTAATGTGTGAAAAACTTTAGTTAGACCTGTATTTTAAGAGCTGGAGATAACTGAAGATATTCCTTAGAAGAAGGTTGAGATGGCTCCAATCTTGGAATTCTTTGGCAGCTAGTTTGATACTAGAGGTCAGTTTTAAGGCTTTGTAAACCCTAAAGATTACTTTTATTTACAATTGCCAGTTATTTGCTATATTGTATGGATTGATTCAATATTTTGTGGAATTAGAGTAAATTCTCAATTCTGAGGCAAGCTTGAGTTTCTCTATAATAGTCTCAGTAAAAATAAAATAAAAACCTATATCCAATCAGTAGTTAATCCATGGATTTTTTAGTTTTAAGGATTATAATACTGAGGAGGCTGAGAAACCTTGAGCAGATAGACCAGAACAACCTGTAAGCTCTTAGATACATAGACAGCTCTCAGATATGACTGAGGGTAACATATTGAAAATTGTTCATCTGAGGTCAGTAGACCAGAACGGCACGTGTACTAATCTAGATATAAAAGTAAGCATAATTGATTTAAGATGCAAATAAGAGATACATGATTAAAAAGTACTAATTTTTTGCATTTTTTAAATCATGGAAATATAGTAAAAGTTTCATTTACTTCACTTGTGTATCATGACAGAGGGCTCTTTAATGGTTAATAGCTCAGTGAAAATACAATAAGAGAGGCATGAGAGGAAGAAAAAGAAACAGAGTCTAATATTCATTTTTATCATGATGAGCAGCTGAAATGATAAAGTAAAACAAAACAGTAAAAAATTTTTCTCAAAACCACCTTGAAAGAAGGACAGAATGAAATCGATGCATGTGAAAATTGTCAAACAAAATTCATTTTCAGGCATCAGAGATGACTCTTTCTTTCCCCCTTTATACCTAAAGGAGTATAACAAATGAATTTTTTTTTTTTTTTTGCAAATGGAAATAAAGAAGCAGAACAGAGATTATGTCAGGAGTAAAGCTAAAGTATAACATGTCTTAAATATAAAATTGTCCCATTTCTTTTTCTAAGAAAATGCATTTATTATGGCACTAGAAAATATATTTTAAATTACATTTTTATTAAGCATATTATAATTAAATCTAATATTAACTGATATTATCATAATTATATTATCTTTCAGGATGAATTTTAAATGACAGTATATACATCCTTTGCGTCTTTAGTTGTTTCCAATTAAGAAAAAATTCATTTAAACTATTTTGAGAAGGTTACCTGGTAGTCGTCTTTGATTAAAAACCCACACATATTTAAAGACAACTGAATACTGTTCAACCATAAAAAAATAATAAAATTCTGGCATTGCAACAGCATGGATAGAATAAGTCAGACACAGAAAGACAAACATTGCATTTTGTCACTCACATGTGAGACTAAAAAAAGTTCGTCTCATGGAGATAGAGAGTAGAGTGATAATTATCAGTGGTTAGAAATGGTGTGTGCGGGGGCCAGGGATGAAGAGAGGTTGGTTAATATGTACAAATGCACAGTTAGATGGAAAGAATAAGGTCAAATTTTCCCTAGCAGAGTAAGGTGACCATAGGTAGCAACACTGTATGATATATTTCAAAATAGCCAGAAGAGAGGACTTGGAAATGTTCCCCAAACATAGAAATAATAAATGGTTAAGGTGATAGATATCCTAAATACCCTTAATTGATCACCTTTACACATTCTATGCATGTAACAAAATATCATATGTATTTCATAAATATGTACAAATATTATATATCAATACAAATAAATAAATAAATCACCAAAAAACCCATACACATTTGTATTTAGAAGTCAGTTTTTTACTGACCAATGAAAGATAAAGAAAAATATACCCATATCTTCTATAAAAAGTTATGGCAGCTAGGTGTGGTGGTCCATGCCTCTAATCCCAGCATATTGGGAGGCCATGGCAAAATAATCACTTGAGCCCAGGAGTTCAAGACCAGATTTACCAACATGGAGAGACACTGTTCCTAAAAAAGTATAAAGAGTTATGGCAGCCTCAACTACAGGGTAAACTCTAAATTGGTAATAAGTTGCATTCTTATTCCTGCAGGATACGTTTGGAAAAGGTCTCTGGACATGGTAGACCAACTGCAGATATAATAGTAAATGACCTTAATCTATGTTTTAAAAGAATATCAATAGCCTTATTTTTATATAAACATTTAAATAGGAGAGTCCCATTTTGACTTCAAGAAGGAAGGGAGAAATTAGTCTATGAGTGCAAAACCATTATATTTCTGCTTTGCCATCCCCTCTCTCAAACCCACATTCTTCCATGGCATTTTTAACATCTTAGTTTCATTTACTGTACTATTGTTTTTTCCTGAGTTTCCAAGAGCCATCTATCAGATTATCAAATCTGGCTCTAGAGTATCTTGCCACGGTGTAAAATATTGAGGCCTGGCAAAGTACCTCCATATCAAAAACTTTTCTGTATTCAACTTTTTTTTTTTCCAACTTTGTCCCCTATTCCAGGACTCTCAAAATCTACTCCCAAAAGATTCAAGGTAATCTGAGAGTTGAATTTTCTACTGCAAAGTGCAGTATGCATAGTATGCATGCAGTGTACTTGCATCTAACAAGTCTCAGGTTTTCTCTCCTTTTTTATCAGAAGGCTGAAAACTCATCCTTCCCCTGATGTGCCCTCCAGCTCTTGATAATCTGGAAGTTTTTATATGATAGCTTGGATGTACTATACTTTCACACTTTGTCTTACATTGGTAATTTACTTACCTGAGTAATTGTTTTCTCTCTTCAATGCATCAAGGATACTAAGCAACAAATACCCAGTTCCTCCACAGATCGATCCCTACCAAACCTTTCAAATGCAATGTGTGTGGGAAAGCAAGGTGTGGGTGTATCCTAGTTCAACATAAGTGAGATTCTTAGCAACCGCAATTCTTTAGCATAACAGGATACCCAGGTTTTCATTACTTCACATACCACAAGAGATTCATTAAAATCTGATTGGTGAGTGATTCACCCACGGAATCCCAATTTAAGAGTTTGCTTCCTCGAACCACTTCCAGTTACAGATTTCTTAGGCTGAGTTCTTACAGAGCAGACCCTGAGCCAAAGATTTAGGTACAAGTAATACCTGAAATAAATGGTCTAACAGAAAACCAGGTAAGGACTGCAGAAAACAGCATAGGGAAAAAAAAAAAGGAATTCTACCAGGCCTGAAATTTCAGGTTAGGTCCCATACTCAGACTGACTCTGTGTGGAGCCCTGAAGAATAAATTGTACTTCATTTATCAAGGCAAAGAACCGGACTTTGTATTCTCATCTCCAGAAAAGTTGGTTACTGTACAACTCTTAGCATTTTTTGTTTGTTTGTTTTGTTTTTTTGTTTTCTTGAGATGGAGTCTTGCTCTGTTGCCCAGGCTGTAGTGCAATGGCGTGATCTTGACACACTACAATCTCTGACTTCCAGGTTCAAGTGATTCTCCTGCTTCAGCCTCTGGAGTAGCTGGGATTGCAGCACCCACCAGCATGCCCAACTAATTTCTGTAATTTTGTAGAGACAGGGTTTCAACATGCTGTCCAGTCTGGTCTTGAACATCTCACCTCAGGTGATCCGCCCTTCTCTGCCTCCCAAAGTGCTGGGATTACAGGCGTTAGATACTGTGCCCGGCCACTCTTAGCATTTTTATTTCTCTTCATAAGAGATTGAATATCCTTTTATGGAAAAACTTGCATTAGATACAAGTTGCTGGCCCAGACACTATATCCATATAATAGAGTATAATTTCACATAATAATAAAATGCTTTAAAGTTGTGTTCAGCTTCTAGATCTAGATAGCAGAGTGACCATGCATATTTGTGCTTTCCCTCTAAAATTTCTATTGCCATGACAGTAAAAAGATAAATGTGAGAGAAATAAAATGTTTAAAATATATAATAACATAAAAGAGGAAGGCCTATGAGTTAAGCAGAATTTTTTACAATTTTCTGGGTAAACAATACAGCAAATGAAAACCATTGAGTTTCAGGAGGACAGCAATACCTAAACAAAGGAAAATAAGAATCATAATAAAGCAATAGAAGAGCCACAGGACTAAATAGCCAGGATTAAAAAAGGACTTAATGGGCCTGACAGAGCTGAATAACACAACACAACAATTTCACAAGGCAATGACAAGTATTAATAGCAGAATAAACCAAGCTGAGGAAAGAATCTCAAACTTGAAGGTGGTTCTCTGAAATATCAGAAGGTATACACTTGAAATGAACTCCTAATATGTACTGAAGAAGAAAACAAAGAAGGTGTGACTTACCCAGATGTAAAAGTGTGAATTCTTCAAACTTACAATTTTAAAGGCCAGTTTTAAAAGAATTATTAATCAAAAACTATTCATAAAAATACTGATCCCATTTAGCACCACCCCCAGATGTCTAACCTCATCACAGGCGTACCAAAAGACAGACCATTTACAAAGTTATCTGCACTTAGGCAGACTAGAGAGAGAGAGATGACAAGAAAATTCTTCCTGAAGACATTCTGTGATTTGTTTCAGGAGTGCTAGTTCTAAAAGTTTGGTGTCAAATGTTTTTAAAAAAATGAGGAACATGTGTCTATACATGACTTAAATTCCAAATTTTCAAACATTTTTGTTAGGGAGTTCATATATATGATATGTACGAAGAAACAGTAGGCTAAACCAAGAATTAGAGGTGGAATCATGTGAGATACACATTTAAGTGAATGAAAATAATCTACAAATAATTGGGAAAGATGGAGAAGTAGAAAGACAAAGTGAAAGAGAGAAAAAGAGTGGAAGAAAGCAAACCCACTCTAAATTCATAAATAGTGGATACTGCTAAAGAGCTTCCTTTCAACTGAGAATTTAAAGGAAGGCAGAATCCTTCTTTGCAACATCCATTTCTTCATGCCTTTCCTAGTATGAGCATCTTCCTACCCTTTGTATATCTAGTATTTACAGATGATTTATTTCTAATTAAAAGAAATAGAATCCAAGCATGAACCACTTCCCTCATGTGGTGGTTTAAACATAGAAACAAGTAAATTAATAAACCAATCTCAATTGCATTAGCTTGAAATAAATTTAAAAACTTAGGAATAAGTTTAGTCAAGGTGGTGAAAATCCTGTACAATGAAAACAAGAAAACATTGATGACACAAACAAGTCATAGAAAGGAAACACAAGTAAATGGAAAGACATCTTGTATTCATGGGTTGGGAGAGGAATATTGTTTAAATGTCCATACTCAAAGTGATCTACTAATTGAATGCAATCCCTATCAAAATCCCAATGGCATTTTTTAAAGAAGTGAAAAAAAAATCCTAGAATTCATATCAAGTTTCATGCAGTATGATGAGAAAATAAAAGAGAAGGTATTCAGATTGGGAAGTAAGAAGCAAAACTTTTTGTTAGCAGATGATGTTATTGTCTATATAGAAAATCAGAAATAATCACACAAAAGACCTCCTGGAACCAGTAATCAATTATAGCAGAGTTATAGAACACAAGATTAATAAACAAAAGTCCATCACTTTTCTAAATACCAGCAATAAACAGGTGAAATTTGAAATTAAGCATGCAATACAATTTACATTAGAACCCCCTAAAATAAGATATTTAAGGTAAATATGGAATAATTTACATGAGGAAAATTTTTAAAAATCTGATAAAATAATTCAAAGAAGAACTAAAGAAATAGGGAGATAGCCTATGACCATAGATTTAAAAAAAATCAATATTATCAAACTGTTAGTTATTTCTATCTTAATAATCTAATCTATAGATTTAATGTAATCCCAATCAAAATCTACCAAGTTATTTTGTGGATATCAGCAAAGTTATTCTAAAGTTTATACAAAGAGGCTGAAGACCCAGAATAGCCAACATGTTATTGAAGAAGAAAAAACTTGAGAATTGACACAACTCAACTTTTAGACATACCATAAAGTTACAGTAGTTAAGACAGTGTGGTATTGGTGAAAGAACAGACAAACAGATTAATGGAATAGAATTGCTAGACTAGAAGGAGATCCACTAAATACAGTCAACGGATCTTTGACAAAGGAGAAAAGGCAAAACAATAAAGAAAAGACAGCCTTTTCAAAATCTGGTGCTGGATCAACTGGACATACACATGAAAAAAATAAATCTAGGCACAGGCTTCATATGCTTCACAAAATTAACTCAATGTGAACCATAGATCTGACGTTAGAAAACAAAGCTATAACATGCCTACAAGATGACATAGGAGAAAATCTAGATGGCTGTGGGTTTGGTGATGACTTTTCTATATTCAATACCACAAGTGCAATCCATGAAAGAATTATGAAGTTGGACTTCATTAATGTAAAAATATCTGCTCTGTAAAAGACATTGTTAGTGGCTAGGAAAATGGCGGAATAGAAACAGCTCTGTTGGCAGCTCCCAGCGAGATCAAGGCAGAAGGTGGGTGATTTCTGCATTTCCAACTAAGGTACATGGTTCATCTCATTGGGACTGGTTAGACAGTGGGTGCAACCCATGGAGGGTGAGCCGAAGCAGGGTGGGGCATTGCCTCACCCAGAAAGTGCAAAGGGTTGGGGAACTCCCTCCCCTAGCCAAAGGCTGAAGCCACGGAGCAAAGTAGTCTACCTCAGTGGGTCCCACTCCCATAGAGTCCAGCAAGCTAAGATCTGGACTTTAAAATCTTTAAAGATTTCATAGATCTGCTGGTTTAAAATACTTGCTGCCAGCATTCTGAAGTTAACCTGAGATACTCAAGCTTGGTTAGGGGAAGGTGTCCACCATTGCTGAGGCTTGAGTAGGCAGTTTTTCCCTCACAGTGTAAACAAAGCCATCTGGAAGTTAAGACTGGGTGGAGCCCACTGCAGCTCAGCAAAGCCACTGTAGCCACACTGCCTCTCTAGATTTCTCCTCTCTTGGCAGGGCATCTCTGAAAGAAAGGCAGCAGCTTCAGTCAGGAGCTTATAGATAAAACTCCCATCTCCCTGGGACAGAGCACCTGGAGGAAGGGGCAGCTGTGGGTGTAACTTCAGCAGATTTAAACATTTGTGCCTGCTGGCCCTGAAGAGAGCAGCAGATCTCCCATCACAGTGCTTGAGCTCTGCTAAGGGACAGACTGCCTCCTCAGGTGGGTCCCTGACCTCCATGCCTCCTGACTAGGAGACACCTGCTGACACTTCATACAGGGGAGCTCTAGCTGGCATCTGGCAGGTGCCCCTCTGGGATGAAGCTTCCAGAGGAAGGAATAGGCAGCAATCTTTGCTGTTCTGCAGTCTCCGCTGGTGATACCCAGGCAAACTGGGTCTAGAGTGGACCTCCAGTAAACTCCAGCAGATCTGCAGCAGAGGAGTCAGACTGTTAGAAGGAAAAACTAACAAACAGAAAGGAATAACATAAACATCAACAAAAAGGATGCCCACACAAAAATCCCATCTGAAGGTCACCAACATCAAAGACCAAAGGTAGATAAATGCATGAAGATGAGAAAAAACTGGTGCAAAAAGGCTGAAAATTCCAAAAACCAGAATGCCTCTTCTCCTCCAAAGGATCACAACTCCTCACCAGCAAGGGAACAAAACTGGAAGGAGAATGAGTGACAAATTGATAGAAGTAAGCTTGAGAAGGTGGGTAATAACAAACTCCTTCAAGCTAAAGGAGCATGTTCTTACCCAATGCAACAAAGCTAAGAACCTTGAAGAAAGGTTAGAGGAATTGCTAACTAGAATAACCGGTTTAGAGAAGAACATAAATGACCTGATGGAGCTTAAAAATACAACATGAGAACTTCCTGAAGCATATACAAGTATCAATAACTGAATTGATCAAGCAAAAGAAAGGATGTCAGAGATTGAAGATCAACTTAATGAAATAAAGCATGAAGACAAGATTAAAGAAAAAAAGAATAAAAAGGAACAAACACAAGCTCCAAGAAATATGGGACTATGTGAAAAGACCAAATCTACATTTGATTGGTGTACCTGAAAGTGACAGGGAGAATGGAACCAAGTTGGAAAACTTGCAGGATATTATCCAGGAGAACTTCCCCAACCTAGCAAGACATTCCAACATTCAAATTCAGGAAACACAGAGAACACCACCAAGATACTTCTCAAGAAGAGCAATCCCAAGACACATTATCATCAGATTCACCAAGGTTGAAATGAAGGAAAAACTGTTAAGGGAAGCCAGAGAGAAAGGTTCAAGTTACCCACAAAGGAACACCTACCAGACTAACAGCAGATCTCACTGCAGAAACCCTACAAACCAGAAGAGAGTGGGAGGCCAATATCCAACATTCTTAAAGAATTTTCAACCAAGAATTTCATATCCAGCCAAACTGAGCTTCATAAGCAAAGGCAAATAAAATCCTTTAGAGACAAGCAAATGCTGAGAGATTTTGTCACCACTGGGCCTGCCTTACAAGAGCTCCTGAAGGAAGCACTAAATATGGAAACGAAAAATCAGTACCAGCCACTGCAAAAACATATCAAATTGTATAGATCATCGACAGTATGAAGAAACTGCATCAGCTAATAAGCAAAATAACCAGCTAGCATCATAATGACAGGATCAAAATCACACATAACAATATTAACCTTAAATGGAAATGGACTAAATGCCCAAATTAAAAGACACAGACCGGCAAATTAGATAAAGAGTCAAGACCCATTGGTGCGCTGTATTCAGGAGACCCAGCTCATGAACAAAGACACACATAGGCTCAAACTAAAGGGATGAAGGAAGATCTACCAAGCAAATGGAAAGCTAAAAAAAGGAGGGGTTGCAATCCTAGTCTCTGATAGAACAGACTTTAAACCAACAAAGATCAAAAAAGAGCAAGAAGGGCATTATATTATGGTAAAGGGATCAATGCAACAAGAAGAGCTAACTATTCTAAATATATATGCACCCAATACAGGAGCATCCAGATTCATAAAGAAAGTTCTTAGAGACCTACAAAGGGACTTAGACTCCCACACAATAATAGTGGGAGACTGTAACACCCCACTGTCAATATTGGAAAGATCAACGAGACAGAAAATTAACAAGGATATTCAGGACTTAAACTCAGCTCTGGACCAAGAGGACCTAATAGAGATCCAAAGAACTCTCCACCCTAAATCAACAGAATGTACATTCTTCTCAGCACCACATTGCACTTATTCTAAAATTGACCACATAATTGGATGTAAAATACTCCTCAGCAAATGCAAAAGAAGAAAAATCATAACAAACAGTCTCTCAGACCACAGTGCAATCAAATTTGAACTCAGAAGTAAGAAACTCACTCAAAACCACACAACTACATGGAAGCTGAACAACTTGCTCATGAATGATTACTGGGTAAATAACAAAATGAAGGCAGAAATAAATAAGTTCTTTAAAACCAATGAGAACAAAGACACAATGTACCAGAATATCTGGGACACAGCTAAGCAGTGTTTAGAGGAAAATTATAACACTAAATGCCCACAGAAGAAAGTGGAAAAGATCTAAAATCAACACAGTAACATCACCATTAAAAGAACTAGAGAAGCAATAGAAAACACATTCAAAAGCTAGCAGAAGACAAGAAATAACTAAGATCAGAGCAGAACTGAAGGAAATAGAGACATGAAAAGCCATTCCAAAAATCCATGAATCCAGGAGCTTTTTTTTTTTTAAAATCAATAAAATTGACAGACTGATAACAAGACTAACAAAGAAAAGAGAGAAGAATCACATAGACACAATACAAAATTATAAAGGGGATATCACCACTAATCTCTGCATCAACTAATAGAATACTATAAACATCTCTACACAAACTAGAAAATCTAGAAGAAATGGATAAATGCCTGGACACATACACCCTCCCAAGACTAAACCAGGAGAAGTTAAATCCCTGAATAGACCAATAACAATTTCTGAAATTGAGACAGTAATTAATAGCCTGTCAACCAGAAAAAGTCCAGGACCAGATGGATTCACAGACGCGTTCTAACAGAGGTACAAAGAGAAGCTGGTATCATAACTTCTGAAATGATTTCAAGTAACAGAAAAAGAGGGACTCCTCCCTAACTCATCTTATGAGGACAGCATCATCCTGATACTAAAACCTGGCAGTGACAAAAAAAAAAAAAAAAAAAGAAAAGAAAATTTTAGGCCAATATCCTTGATGACCATCGATGTGAAAATTCTCAGTAGAATATTGGCCAACTGAATCCAGCAGCACATCAAAATCTTATCCACCATGATCATGTCAACTTCATCCCTGTGATGCAAGGCTGGTTCAACATATGCAAATCAATAAACACAATCCATCACATAAACAGAACCAATGACAAAACCACATGATTATCTCAATAGATGCAGAATAGGCCTTTGATCAAATTCAACACCGCTTCATGCTAAAATCTCTCAATAAACTAGGTATTGATGGAATGTATCTCAAAATAAAGAAAGATACTTATGACAAACCCACAGCTAATATCATACTGAATGGGTAAAAGCTGGAAGCATTCCCTTCGAAAACCAGCACAAGTCAAGTATTCCTTCTTTCACCACTCCTATTCAACATAGTATTAAAAGTTCAAGCCAGGGCAATTAGGCAAGAGAAAGAAATAAATGATATTCAGTGTGTGATGTTCCCCTCCCTGTGTCCATGTGTTCTCATTGTTCAACTCCCAACTTATGAGTGATAATATGTGGTGTTTTGTTTTCTCTTCTTGTGTTAGTTTGCTGAGAATGATGGTTTCCAGTTTCATCCATGTCCCTGCAAAGGACATCAACTCATTCTCTTTTATGGATGCATGATATTCCATGGTGTATATGTGCCATACTTTCCTAATCCAGTCTGTCATTAATGGACATTTGGGTTGGTTCCAAGACTTTACTATTGTGAAGAGTTCCACAATAAACATACATGTGCACATGTCTTTATAGTAGAATGATTTATAATCCTTTGGGTATATACCCAGGATTTCTGGGTCAAATGGTATTTCTAGTTTTAGATCCTTAAGGAATCACCATACAGTCTTCCACAATGGTTGAACTAATTTACATTCCCACCAAGAGTGTAAAAGTGCTCCTATTTCTCCAGATCCTCTCCAGCATGTTGTTTCCTGACTTTTTAATGATCTCTATTCTAATTAGCATGAGATGGTATCTCATTGGGGCATGTTGTGGGGTGGGGGGCTGGAGGAGAGACAGCATTAGGAGAAATATCTAATGTAAACGATGAGTTGATGGATGCAGCAAACCAACATGGCACGTGTATACCTATGTAACAACCCTGCAGGTTGTGCACATGTACTCCAGAACTTATAGTATAATAATAAAAATAAATAAATAAACAAATGGTATTCAGATAGGAGGAAAGGAAGTCAAATTGTCTCTGTTTGCAGATGACATGATTGTTTAGAAAACCTCATTGTCTCAGTCCCAAATCTCCTTATACTGAGAAGCAACCTCAGCAACATCTCAGGATACAAAATCCTTGCGCAAAAATCACGGCATTTCTATACACCAATAATAGACAAACACAGAGCCAAATCATGAATGAATTTCCATTCACAATTGCTACAAAAATAATAAAATACCTAGGAATACAGCTTACAAGGGATGTGAAGGACCTCTTCAAGGAGAACTACAAACCACAACTCAAGGAATTAAGAGAGAACACAAACAAATGGAAAAATTCCATGCTCATGGATAGGAAGAATCAATATCATGAAAATGGCCATACTGCCCAAAATAATTTAGAGATTCAGTGCTATCTCCATCAAGCTACCATTGACTTACTTCACAGAATTAGAAAAAACTACTTAAAATTTCTTATGAAACCAAAAAAGTGCCCATATAGCCAAGACAATTGTAAGAAAAAAGAACAAAGCTGAAGGCATCACGATACCTGACATCAAACTATACTACAAGGCTACAGTAAACAAAACAACATGGTACTGGTTTCAAAACAGATATAGACCAATGGAACAGAATGGGGGCCTCAGAAATAATGCCACATATCTATAATCATCTGGTCTTTGACAAACCTGACAAAAACAACCAATGGGGAAATTATTCCCTATTTAATAAATGGTGTTGTGAAAACTGGCTAGCCATATGCAAAAAAACTGAAACTGGACTCCTTCCTTACAGCTTACACAAAAATTAACTCAAGATGGATTAAAGACTTAACCATAAGACTGAAAATCATGAAATCCCTAGAAGAAAACCTAGGCAATACCATTCAGGACATAGGCATGGGCAAAGACTTCATGACTAAAACACCAAAAGCAATGGCAACAAAACCCAAAATTGACAAACGGGATCTAATTAAACTAAAGAGCTTCTGCACAGTAAAAGAAACTATCATCAGAGGGAACAGGCAACCTACAGAATGGGATAAAATTTTTGCAATCTACTCATCTGACAAAGGGCTAATATCCAGAACCTACAAAGAACTCAAACAAATTTACAAGAAAAAAACAAACAACCCCATCAAAAAGTGGGCAAAGGACAGGAACAGACAATTATCAAACGAAGGCATTTATGCAGCCAACAAACATATGAAAAAATGCTCATCATTGCTGGTCCATGGAGAAATGCAAATCAAAACCACAATGAGATACCATCACACACTAGTTAGAATGGTGATCATTAAAAAGCCAAGAAACAACAGATGCCAGAGAGCATGTGGAGAAATAGGAACGCTTTTACACTGTTGGTGGGAGCGTACATTAGTTCAAGCATTGTGGAAGACAGTGTGGTGATTCCTCAAGGATCTAGAACCAGATATACCACTTGACCCAGCAATCCCATTTCTTGTATATACCAAAAGGATTATAAATCATTCTACTATAAAGACACATGCACATGCATGTTTATTGCAACACTAATCACAATCACAAAGACTTGGAACCAACCCAGATGCCCATCAATGATAGACTGGATAAAGAAAATGTGGCACATATACACCATGGGATACTACACATCCATAAAAGAGAATGAGTTCATGTTCTTTGCAGGGACATGGATGAAGCTGGAAACCATCATTCTCAGCAAACTAAACAGAAAACCAAACACCATATGTTCTCACTTATAAGTGGGAGTTGAGCAATTAGAACACATGGACACAGGGAGGGGAAAATAACATAAAGGGGCCTGTTGAGGGGTGGGGGTGATAGGGGAGTGATAGCATTAGGAGAAATACCTAATATAAATGATGGGTTGATGGGTGCAGCAAACCACCATGGCCCGTGTATACATATGTAACAAACCTGCAAGTTCTGCCCATGTATCGCAGAACTTAAAGTATAATGATAATAATAATAATAATAAAAAGACATTGCCAATAGCATTAAAAGTAACAGGCTGGGGAAAATAGTTGCAAAGGAAATATTACATAAAGGACTGTGATCCAAAGTATACAAAGAAATTATAAAACTCAACAATAGGACAACAAACAACACATTAAACATTGAGCCAAAGACCTTAACACCTCCACAAATAAGATATACAAATAGCAAATACACATGAAAAGATACTCCATATCATATGTCATCAAAGAAATATTAAAACAAAGAAGAATATACCACTACATGCCATTAGAATAACTGGGAGATAGAACACTGACAACACCAAATGCTGTCAAGGGTATGGACCCACAGTAACTCTTCTCATTGCTGATTGAAATGCAAAATGGCACAGCCACTTTGGAATAGTTTTGCAGTTTCTTGTGAAACTAAACATACTCTTTCCATACAATCTGAAAAATCACACTCCTTGGTATTTATCCAAACGTATGGAAAACTTATGTCCCGAAAAACCCTACCCATGGATGTTTGTAGCAGCTTTATTCTTAATTGCCTGAAATTTGGAAGTAACCAAGATGCCCTTCAGTATGTGAATGTAGAAATAAATGTAGAACATCCAGAATTAGGAATTGAAGTTTTACATTTATTTTCTCTTGTTACAGTTTGTTTAAATAGTGACTACAGTGTTGGACAGGACAGTTTTATAATATACTAAGAACTAAACAGTGATGTAATAAAAATAAGTACATATGAGATTTCAGAACAGTAGGCAGAGATAAATATTTTTTTCCCTTAATATTATACAGTATTTTTCAAATTTTAAGTTTACTGAATACATTTTTATTAAAATAATATTTTACAAACATATATTTGCTTAGTATGTCCCATGCTAGACACTTTGTACACATTATCTCTTTGATCAAAAAGCAATGTGTATGATTTATAATATGACTCCTATTTTATATATGAATGAATTCCAGAGTGGTTAATAACTTTAATCTTTCAATTGAAACAGATAATGCTATCTAGTGAAATATCTAGTGAATGGGAATTATTCAGAAAAGTTATATGTGAATAAACAAATAAAGGAATATGTATAGAGATAAATAAATTTGCATTTTGTGGGGTAAGCTTGTGTAAATTTGCATTCCAGTATACAAATACATCTTTATCTCTGAAAGTGTATAACATGCTTTTTCTTTATCAATCTCCTCCTATAATAAAACAAAAGCTACTTTATCATGAGTAAGATAATTAGCCTCTCCTATAGGAATTCTCTTTGCTTGTAGAATGGACATAGAACTGTAAAAATTGGAAGGCTGAGATTAGAATATTTTATTAATGTAAAATCCTCATTTAATACCTTAGATAAAGTGGAGGGACAGTAGATTATAATGGCTGGTATTATTATTTTTCTTATTTTGTTACATAATTTGGCACACATAAAGAACAAAGTGCTAATAATCCTTGATATGTGTTCTTGAATTTTTACACTGTCATTGTGATGAACTTTTAACCTTTCATTACTGAACTGCAAATTTAAATCTAATTTGTAGCTTTTGGATACTTCTATATACTTTTCAGCTTTGTTTTTAAGATTTCCCCTTATATTAAATATATCTGTCATAGATACTCTGTCACTGGGTGTAAGAGCTTCTTTATTTTAAAAATGAATCATGCTATATTATTTACTCATATCTCTAACACGTCTCATTTCCTTTCTGTTTCTCTGTTTTTAGTGACGTTCAAGGCTGACAATTTAGGATAATAAGTTATTTTAGTTAAAGATCTGTTTACTATCCTTTTCTGAATCAATGTGATTGAGGATCTCATGGATGACTTTTTCAATATGAGACAAATTCAATACTAGTGATAAAGAGCTGTGCATTGATGCCATGCTGAAACTCTGCTGTAGCAATCCTCTGTGCTGCTGTTTATGATCCCTGGTTCCTTTGTTCTGTTTCCTGGATGTTGCTAATGTTTATAGAACTGTACTAGATGACAGTAAATTGATCTGGATTGAAATTATTTCTTACTCTTTTCTCTGCTTTGGAAAATGATGGTTATTGTTCAAGGCATGGCTGTGTTAGCATTACTCCTTTATTCTCCCAGTATTCTACTATTAATGCTGTCATAATTCATTTCAAAAATATTATTACTGAGTTGATGAAAACAATAATGCCTATTACATATTAATCATTTAATACATCAGGATCTAAGTTAAGAATTTTGATGGGTGTGTGTTTGTGTACACAGTTATGCATGTAATTTGTATGCGTGTCTAAATATATGTATAAAATAACTTAGGGCCCTATATTATCCTTTTTTAGACACATCCATCAACAACACACAACCTGTGGAATTAGTCTATTCTTCATTTCTATAATTTTGACATTTCAAGAATTCACAATACATAACCTCTGGAATTGTTAGTCTATTCTTCATTTCTATAATTTTGACATTTCAAAAATTACACATATATACATATATATATTCTCAAAGCAATTCTTTGAGATAATTTATACAGTCACTTTATTTCAGAGGATAAAACTTAGGTTGAAAAGAATTAAGTACCATGCCCCACCTATTTACTCTACAATGTACATTAATAACTTCTATAATTAGTAAAAATAAATCTATTTTTAAAACACTTTATGAATTATAAAATGAGATAAATATTTATGTATACAGTAAATAATTTAATACTTTTGTTAGATTGGCCATTTTTAAAGGCATTGAAAGCCACCATGCTTCACTCTTTTTTTTTTTTTTTTCCCAAGGCTTAGTTTGCTTTGCTGCACATTTTTTCACATAGGCTCTAAGTCCTACAGTTTTGGACACTAGGCAGCCAGGTAGTGACTAAAATTATGAAACTGTCACCTATACATGAGAGACGTGCTTAATCCAGAGTCTGTTATTGAAATAATCTAGAAGAAACTTTCTCAGTTTCTTATAAGAAGAGGTGAACACTTTTTAAAATTTGCTAAAAAGTGTTTTCAACTCTCTCATATTATCAATATCACCATAAAATATTTTAAATTAATTTTAAGTATTCTGGGATCCTAGCCTAAACCACAGTGTTTCTTGCATTCTGCATACTCTTTCTTTCTAATGTTATTTATTCCAGTGGTTTCATGAAACTGCTTTCAAAAACTGTGTCTTTAATTCTACCTTTTGGCGAGTTCCAGGATCACATTTCTATCTCATTACCATTTAAAGGCCAGCGAGCAATCTTAAGTATGTTTAAAGTGAAATTCATCCAATTCCAAATGTGATCTCCATATATTATTCCCCATTGAAGGTAGTCTTATTAATACACTTCTTGCTCCAAGTTTCAATACTTTGGTAGCTTCTGGGTTTTATAGAGAGGAGTAGATAAACCATATCCTCACTGACTCCTACTGTCGTAGAAAATATTTCTGTTCAACTATATCTAGTACATTTTTAATGTAAAACTTGCATTTAAAGATTTATCTGTGTTAAGACTATCTTTAATAGAGAGAAAGACAGTTTGAAATTTGCCCCTTCAAGTTTGTTTCCATAAATGCACGTAGAGCTAATAAAAATAGCATCTAGTATTTTTCACCTGCATTTGTAACATTACACAAGCTTTTAAAAATGATTCATGTAATACTTTTATTATTA
Source organism: Theropithecus gelada (assembly GCF_003255815.1). Classification (NCBI taxonomy): domain Eukaryota; kingdom Metazoa; phylum Chordata; class Mammalia; order Primates; family Cercopithecidae; genus Theropithecus; species Theropithecus gelada. The sequence goes on from NC_037685.1 coordinate 87,468,898, forward strand.
ACATTTCTATGTTAGAACTATTTGATAAGTCTACTTCAAGCTTTAAAATATTACAAAATAAATTATTTTTCCCATTTTCAAATTGTACTGCTAAAATTCTGGTTTTAGGTATGTCAATCCAAAGTGATGATAGCAAGAAAGTTCCATTTCTCATGATCAGATGGTGGAGCGGGTGATTCCATCTAGTCAATAAACAAAACGACATACCAAAGGTTGACGATGTCATGGAGTTCTCACATGAGATGCTCAATTGAATGCTGTAATCTGCCTCTGGCTGGTGTGGAGGAGTATGCGCCTTTCAAGTTTCTGACAGAGATCCTGATATTCACAAGTTCTATTACCCAATCAAGGCAATGTTCACTTTTCTCAACTGTCATCACCCTGAAATTATCAACCATATGGTCCCACTTTAGCAACTCTCCAAAATATCTGTCAATCTAAATCATCTGCTAGGACAGTTGGATATAAGCAATTTGTGATGCTTGTCTACTAATTTACAATCAGCATTTAATCTTTTACTTTATGTTAATTCAACTTGTGGCCATTGCTCCAGAAAACGAAATGTAGAACAGTTTGTGAAAAGAACCCCAATATATTTCAGATCACCTAGCATTCATAAATGCATTGTATCATCTACTGATAGTAGAAACTTTTACATTTACATGCCTCATTTGTCCTTAATGTGGTATATTTCACAGAAGACAATGGAATACTCCAATAACTGCTGTGTAGCTTTGCTAAATTACCTAATTGCAAGCAAACCAACCCTCGAAAGCCCTGTAGTCATGAATGAAAGCACAATTTCAAAAGACATATTTATATATACTGTTAAAAAGCAAGAATGAAAAGATGGTCTCAAACATTAAATAAAAAATCTTCCTCTCTGTCTTTCTGTCTCTCTCCTATTACTTGTGCGCACACACACACATGCGCGCGCGCATACCACTCACATGCAGGAATTCAATTCTAATGTTTCTCCAGTCCCATGTTGCAATAATGTATTACTTATCATCAAATAAATTTTACCTGTCAATAGTTTAAAATATTTTTGTAATAATTATTATTCTAGATAATTTACTCAATTACCTACAAAATTAGAAGAATAAACCCTCCAGTAGATTAAATATGGCCACAAGATGTTTCATACCTCTTTATTTCCATATATTTTGAATCTGAGTTGCCCTTTTGTTTTGACCAAAAGAATTTGGTGAAAGTGATGCAGGATATATGAAGGACAGCTGGAGAGGTTTTGCAGCTTCTATTTTTCTTGAAAGGTTGCCTTGAAACTACAATATGAAGACATTCAATATCAATATCTTCATGTTGTAGATACATTATATCTACAGTATAAATGATGTTTCTTACTCTTGTTATTAGAAGTCTAAAAACAAGAGTAAGGAATCAACATGAAAGAGAAGTGAGTCACTTAACAGCCAGCACTATCTACCAGAGAAGAATGAGGCCTTCTTGGGTAGGTGAACCTCCAGGTAAATGCAACCATCTGAATTCATCCTGAGAAAACAGTAGAGGAACCATACAGCCAAACCATAGAAGTAGGAGAAAAAGCCCGTTATTGTTGTATTTAAGCATGATAATTTCAAGTTTTTAATGGTGTAGCAATAGTTAGGTTTACATAAATGCTGACATTAAAACAAATATGGAAGATAATGCTTTACTAATTTTTAAATTATGTATTTATGGCTGACTTAACTGTTTAATCATGGATTCAAGGTAAAATTACCTTGCTTATACTCTCTGTTCCTGGATACGTTTATGATTGTCAATAATTATTTGTTTCAGGTTACCAGTTGATATCTGATATAGCATTTACGACTTACTAAAGTTACATTTTAAACTCTTGCTCTATGAGAAAGAATAGAGAACTTAAGACCTTAAAACTAAGATTAGGGTACTGATTCTACCATTTACACATGTATAAATATAACAACTCTTTGTGTATGTTGAAGTTATTTGTTAATTGATAATATATGAACATGTTTTAGACATATTTTTAAATGATTGCATAGACTGTTCTCATGTTCTTAAAACTGATTGCTAATATAAAGTTTCTGTATACTTTTCTGGAAATAAAAGAGGGTCTCACTTCTCTAACCCATTAGAGTAAGAAGACGTGACCATGCAATGTGTTCTAATCAATGAGACAGGAGCATATGCTGCTTCCAGTTGGAAACATTTAAGAGATAATGTGATTTTCCTTCTTCCTTTGCCTCGGTGCCATTCAAACACTTATATTTGAGTACTTGAGTAGATCAATATTGAGCAATGTTTTCATATATTTGAGTCCTTGAGTAGATCGATATGGGGCAAAGTTCCCTTCTGGCTAGCATTGGGCATGTAGTGTGCACAAGAAATAAACTTCGTTGTATTAGGTTACTGAATTTTGCTGCTGTCTGATGACTGTTAACCTACCTAACTTGTTTTGATTAGTATACTATGGGAACTGATACAAATTAGCATCATTGGTGATAATATGTTCACAGACACTTAAATGTGGTTTGGGTCCAACATTGATTTTATGATAAAATAGTGGCATTTATTTCCATTGGGAAATATAACTAGATGGCCTAGTAAACTATAATAATTCATTTATGCATCTCAGTGTTGCCTTACATTGCTTACAAATTGCTTATAAATAACACCATGCTTATAAATAACACCACGCTGAACTATTGCTATTACTTATTAACTGTTGCTTATAAATAACACCATTCTTATAAATAACACCATGCTGAACTGTATAGGAGCATGAGGCAAAATGAAAAGTATGAAGCCCTATACATATTGTTAAATGAATTTTAATAGTTAATTTTTCCATAATCTTAAAGTGACTGAAAAAATATTTAAAAACTAAAAAGTAGATATATTAAAACTCACCACATTAAGTTTAAATATGTTATCTGTATCAAAAATACTTTGTTACAATTATACATTCTTGGTTTAATGAGAGCAAACTTTACAGTGATATTTTCAAAATCTACTTCTCAACTTGCCAATTTTCTCTTGAGATTTTGCTATATTTGACACCAAGTCTTTTACCAAGCAACAATCATATATTTTTAAATTAACTTCAGCTTACTGAAACTTTTTTCACATGATACCACTGTAACTGGTGTTATAAAAACAGTTCTCAAAGCCACTTCAAAATGTTGCTAAGATTCCATCAAAAACATTTTTGGAATGAGTTTTGGAAAATCAAAACACCATGCTGATTTTCTATTACAAAATATTGAGACTTCATGCCACTTAAAATATTTCAGATGAAATTTCTATAGCAATAAAATCAATATATTTAAGAAGCAAGTCCATAGCTGCTTTTGGTAAATCAGACGTATTCATTAAAAAATAAAAAAAAAACCTTTCTGTTTAAAATTTTAAAATCTGAAGAGACTCTTTTTAATAATTAATATCTCCATTTCAAATGTTGTAAAAGTAGTATGTGTACACTTTTAAATTTATATTTATATGCAATTTACCTATAATAACCCTATTATCTAGTAGTTTTTTACATTTCCAGTTTCTTTTCTTTTTTTCATATTCAAAAAGTATATTCATACTTCTTGCTGACATTTTACTGTCATCAAATATACTTTCAACGTTTCTTTCTCTCACTTGTAAGCAAAGCAATAGGCCTTCTATTAAACATGCAGCTTTATATATAGTCATATTTTTTAGTGTACAGCTAATAATGTCTCCCATTTGATCCAAAGTCTCATCCTACACAGCTACAAGGCACATAAATTTCTAATCTCATTGCTCCCAATGGTTTCAGTTATAGCATAATGTATTTTGTTATTTCATACTATATCTTTTTATATTTGTTACATATCTTTATTCGTGTGTGAAGTTTCTTGATTTCATTTGATCCTGATGCCCACTGAGTATTCATATGTATTTTACTGTATATTTTAAAACAGACACAAACATACCCCATTCTCTTATTAAATTCACAGAAAAGGTGTGTGTGTGTATATATATACACTAAATATATATATATATATATAGTATATTTGTGTGTGTGTGTGTGTGTGTGTGTGTGTATGTATTTAGTTTAGGAGCGAAGGTTTAATAGGCAAGAGAAAGAGAGAGGAGAACAGCTCTCTCTCCAGTGAGAGAGAGGGGCATCCAAAAGGAAAGACCCAGAAAAGGTATATATAAATTTTTATGATCCAAAAGCACCATCACATTTCAGTATCACATTTTCATATATTAAATTAACATTATAAGCTGAGCAAGGCACGGGTTAACTATTTTCATCCCTTCAGGGGGAAGGTAATTATTCGTGCACACTTTTAAACATCTGCCATATTTGCTACACTATCATGTCATAGCCACAAGAATTTTGAATGTCAATGTCGTATATTTACAATTTATTACTTTATAATTTAAAACATATCCAGTTCTGTTATTGCTGTTTCAATAAAAGCAGTTAAACTTTACTCTACTGTGATGACAACATTCTTTGTGGTAACATTACTTTATAATCTGACACATTTGTTCAGGATGGGCTACATTTGGTACACAATCAAAAAGTGAGGAAAATTGTTTTTGTTTATTTTACTATACTTCGTAGTATTTCATGTCTTACTTGTTGTAATATTAGCCTTATAAATTCATTTTGATATTTATTTTGTCAATAAGACACAGACCACTTTTTATGAGAAGCTTTATCAACATTATAATTACCTGTAAATTCACCTATTTTAAAAACATTCCAGAATTTGGACCTAAATAAATCTTTGTGATCTCCTAAGAGGTAATTATTTTTGGTACAAAGCATAACAAAATCTAAGGTAACTCTGAATATATTTTACCATTTTTGTCTACTATTATCAACCTCAGCAACGTGTCATGTATTAAAATATAAATTCGATTATTTTTAAAAATCCACCTTCAATTTAGAAAGCACCATGATGAAAATCAATTTTTGTGTGTGTGGTTTCAGCTTCTTTTCTTTTTCAATCCTTGAAAACTTATTTTGAATTGCAAATATTTCATTTTGTAGTATCAATGCTAAAATAATGCCCAAAAAAGAAAATAAACACAAGAAATCTTTTGAAAAATTGTTTAGTCATGATGAATCACCTGACTGATAGAATATTATTTTAAAACAATCTTTTGAAAATCTGTAACCATCCTGTGAATTAAAACCTACATCTTCTTAATTAGATCTATATTGTATTAAAATCATTTGTGTCTTTTTGGAAACTAATGTCAACGGAGGAGGATTATTAAACTATATTTAAAATAGCATCTTCCTACTTTTTGTTTGCACCCATGTTCACCATTGTCTGAAATTTCTAACAGCGCTTTTCCCTTTTTTTTTTTTTGACTCAAAATTTAAAGCTTTATTAATTAACTTATCAGTGTTCAGAACTCAAGATCCAGAGTTTTCAGTGGCTGAAATATTATAATTTATTGGCCAATCTTGTATCTTTCACTATTATTTTTACCTAAGATAGTTTTAGTATGCATTCCAGAATATATTTATTTTAAATTAATACAATATTCAAATATACAATAAGTATGTAAATGATTTATAAAATTTAACTCAATACAAATTATAATATTTAATAATCAAAGAGGTATATATAACATTTGTATAATTTTAAAAAATCAGTCATTATTCATGGATAGCATAAAATTATAGCTCAAGTTCCTAGAAAAATTTGGTGAAAAAAAGTGGAAAAAGTATGTCTCTATATAAAAATGAACAATGTTACGATTATGACTGTTTTAAGTGGATAATATGCATATGTTTTCTAATAACTTTGTTATTTTCTTTAAAACGTAAATATTTTTTAAAAAATTGATGTTTTATCATATTGCATAGTGAGAGAATAATCTCCAACAAAAAGAAGTGAGGTAATTCTCTTTTTCTTATGTTTGCCATTGAGCCTGCACCCCCTTGCTTGCCCAGCTCTCAGTGGTTGTATCCTAACTGAAATTTTCATATTTGTTACTCATACGTTTTTGCATTACTTTTAATTTTTAAATTCTGAATTGAAATTTTATCTTGATTATGGAATTTCTGGAACCCCTTCCATTTTTGCCTGAGGTGAGTACCTCACCAACCTTACCCTAAACTTGGTACTGTTACAAATTGGTATATAATTGGTCTTTATGGTTTGTTTAGTTACACTTGTATTTTTATTTCATTGACTCAAATTATAGAGTAGAGAAAATGTCAACTTTATGTATTATATTTAGAAGCAAATTTGTACTTGTGCCCCATATGCTATCTTTGAATTGTTTAGGATAATATCATTAAAATATTTTTATTCACTAGGAAACAAATAAGAATGTAATGATGACCATATTATCACAGTCTGTGCTGTAAATATATGTATTATTGATTGTTTACAACAAGTACTGTTCATAATTTGTATTTCAATTCATTGAGCTTGTTGAACCACTCTAAATTACCTATTGAATATCTAGAAATTATTATTATTTATAACCTAGAAGTCAAAGCAAACTTAATAAAAAGAAAGTGTGTTTTCCGTTGATACTTAAGGTTAAACTTAAACAAAAATATACTTAAAAATTAGATCAATATTTGAATTTTTAAAATTTTTGTTTCAGGAAAAAGAATGTAGTTTTGTGGGCTTCTCACATTAAGAGCAACCCGATATAAGCCTAGTTCATAATTCAATGTCTTGAGGACAGGAGTAATTATACTTTACTTTAGAATATTGAACATAAATATTTACTTCCTTTTACTATCATGACAAGCAATTGTAATTTTTTCTTTTATTGGACGGAGTCTTGCTCTGTTGCCAGGCTGGAGTGCAATGGCGTGATCTCGGCTCACTGTAACTTCTGGCCCCCTGGTTCAAGTGATTCTCCTGCCTCAGTCTCCTGAGTTGCTGGGACTATAGGTGCACATCACCACACCCAGCTAATTTTTTTTGTATTTTTATTAGAGACGGGGTTTCATCATGTTAGCCAACATGGTCTGGATCTCTTGACCTCATGATCTGCACACCTCAGCCTCCCAAAGTGCTGGGATTACAGGCATGAGCCTACGCGCCCAGCTTATACTTTAATTGTGTTTAAGCCTTTTAAGACATATATCTCCAATGGCTCAGACACCACTTCTGTTATTCAATGGAATTTATACATTTTCTGTCTAGAAATTGTGTGTATTTTGGGATGGTTCATATAAACTCTATACCTTAAGTTGTTATTTTCAGCAGAATTATTTATTTAATATTTTCTGTTCAGTCATTGTGCATGTAGAACAACACGGGGTGAATTTTGTGAAATAACTTTATATTTTTCATCAATGTAGAACTCTCTTGTGAATTCTAATATTTTATAATCTTTGATTATATCATAGAATCATTAGAGACAAATCTCACCTAATACTCACAATTCTTGTATTTTAATTGTTTTATGATACTTTCCAGAATGTACAGTCCTGGTAAGCAATTTTAGTCATATTTTTCTTCAAAAAACCTACCTGGAAAATTTCCTATTTACACCGTGTGGTATACAATAGAATATAAAGCAATAATTGGATTTATAACTGAAGTATTTATAGATGATTAGGCCATGTGTTTAGGTTTATAAAATGTAATTAATATTAGGTTTATCCAATAGATACTATGTTTATTCTAAATTGTTGTTTTGTAACATTTAACTTAAATAAATTCCCTTCTATGTCTAACCTACTTTTTAGAGAGTTTGTGTCATAGTTACACAGTTCAAAATATATCTCAGATTATGTTCTCTCTCCGGCCCATTACATGGGTAATTACATTGATAGATGTTTCTTTCTGAAATAAATGCCATTTGATCATGATGTGTAACTTTAATACGTTCTTAGACTAACACTGTGTATGTATACATACATACAAATGTATACCTATATACATACATACAAATGGCTTAAAACACTCTGTTTTCATATATCTGGTTTGGAAAAGAGATTACCTCTACCTTTCTAAAATATGTTGGGCACTTGTCCTAATTTTATACTTTCAAAAATTACATGGTAGTGGTATCGCTTCTTTGAAAATTTAATAATATTCAAATATAAAATATTATAGCATTAGGTGTTTAATTGAAGGAAGGTCATTCCAGGTCCGATATGTTTAGTATTAGAAACAAAAATAATAGACACAACTTACATCATACTTATTATATGACACTTTTTCAAATACTTTAGGTTGAACTAATTTTACTCTTATAATCCTAGAATATTTATATCACCTATATTTTACAAGATTAATAAACTGAGACAAAAGTAACTTGCCAACGTGCAGGAAGTTGCAAAAGGGTGGAACCCAGTGAACAGTTTATTATCTCAACTACTAAGCTAGATTTCATGGATGAATCTTCCCCGACATATACATAAAGTAGGAGCACACTGTTAATTCTTCCCAGTATGAAGCTCCACAGCTGCTAACTTAAGTAAAACTGTTTGAAAACCTCAAACATATTGTTTTTCAGCATTTTCTGATTCAATATTCACCCCACATCCTATAAAAGAGTATCTTTCTAATGTTGAAGTACCTGTGATAGTGGCAGATTATCATCATAATTTTCAATTGTACTTGGTCTTATCTCCCGGCACATGATGTAGCTGATTTTTTGGCCTCCCTCCTGGAACAATTCATCGCTAGAATATGGTAATGCTTAGCTTTTCCTGAGATAACCCACTGCTTCCAAAATCATTAGGTACGATTGTCCCCATTCTGGGCCCTCTTTGAACCGTGATTTATTATGAATACATGTGACTTAGCCATGAAAAATTACTGCTACAAATCTCTTAAATTGCCAACATTAGCCACTTGTTCTTTCCTTTATAATTATGGCAGTGTTCCATTTATCTAGCACTTTCTAACAAGCTACAGAAGTCTTAATGGCTTAACAAAAATAAATTTTTTTTTTTTAAATGGATCTACAAATTGAAGAAAGTTCCGTAGTGACAGCTCATCACTGATCCATTTAGCATCAGCTGGGTTGACCACAAGACTAGGTTAGAATCATACAAATTCTAGCTCACTCATATGTCTATTGATTGATGCTGGCTTAGCTGGGGATATCAGTTGGAACATCTACTCATGTCATCTTCATATGCCCAGGACTTTCTCATGATATGGTAAATACAGTCCATGGGTAAGCATGCCAAGAAACAGAGAACTATGTGGAGGCTTTGGAATATTTTATAACCTACTCTAGAAATCATGCAACATCAATCACACCATATTCTATGTTTCAGAAGCTTCTTATTGAAGCTGGATCATACTCAAAGGAAAGAAAATAAAATTTTATCTTTTGAAGGGGAAGTGTGAAAGAATTTGTGAATATATTTTGAAATAACCAGAGTGGAGATCTACTGGAGATTTTGTGTCATTACTACCTAAAATTCTCCAACATTGTCTCAGAAATATTTTATTGTTTTGTTTTTGTATTTAGCCATTCACCAATTTGTGGCAAATTAACACTATCATTTTTTTGTAGAATTTAGATGATATAATGATTTCCATGTATGGCACTGGTTTTACATTTTATTTACACTTATGTTGATAGCTTTTGTCTTCAATTGGTGTTACATTAATGATGGTGTGAGATGATGCAACAGTGACTTGAAAAATTGTGCTATTACACTTATCTCTATATTTTATAAATGTCCACTACCTTTGGGTACTATATTTTGGTTTAATTCTCACTTATATGCAATATTGTTCTGAGTATTATATAAAGTAGACTATGTCTGTCATAAAGAATATCAGTGCCTTCATATCCAGAAATATCTTGTTACCACTGCCCATGGACAATGGTATGGAATTGTTACTTGGTACAGAATTTTTGCTTACACTACTTTTCCTGAAAATGTTGACATCGTTTTCTGGCATTTAATAATAAGCAAGTGAAACTGTGTAATGGTTTTATTTTTACTTAATATATTTAACTAATTCATTTCTATATTAAATTTATTTTGTTTTTCATAACTATTAACAATTATTTTAAAAATTTTCCCTAATGATAAGTGAAGAATTGTAAATTTTATTCTCTAGTCCATCTTTAACATTAATAATATTTGTACTATTTTAGTATTTTCAAACTTTTATATTTCTCATTTTATTTTCCTGGAGTTAACATTAACTATTACCTCATATGTTCATAATTTGTGTGTTTATATTGTCTTTAGACCTAGATTTCTGATATATTTATCTCCTCTTTACTTTATTTTAATAATTTTTATATTTTCAGTAACAAATCTTCAAGAACTTTTTTTTTTTTTTTTTTTTTAATGGAAAGCAGCATAGCATAGTGGTTATATGGTGGGTATTTTCTGTTTGCTTCTCTAGGTTCATTCTCCACTCTTTCAGTGTTTGTACCCTAGACATCTGTACTTTATGGATCATATCATTCAGTTTATTTGTTCCATGGGTGCCATTTGGGTTGGGAGAGGGACTTACAGTCAGTTCCGGATGGATGCTACGGATGCATTTCCATTTTCCATTGTTCAAAGCAAAGTGATGCAATAAAAACCATAAGTCTAGTGGGAAATATGGGTTTGGGCTATGTGCACAAAGGCTTCATCAGAGACATGTTAACAGAATAGAAATCTAGTGAAAATGACAGCACAGCTTTCCACACGTTAAATGGTTAAGAAATGTGTAAAATAAGAGTTATTGTGAAGTGAAGGAAGGAGGGTCATCTAAAATGGAACAGAAAGTTGCAACACAAGAAATCACGAAGGTGGATGTCATGACTCACATTATATACAGTGAACTGAAGTAGCTGGTAGATAATGAAGATGTACATATGGATGTGTGTGTCTCTGTGCAGCTCTGTTCAACTGAGTATAGTTTTTTGAGTTCTAGTGTTTCTTAAGAATAAATTCTCTCCTAAGCAAACATGAAATATCTCTTGTAGACAAATGTTCTCTATTAATTGTTTTGGGAATTATCCCATTTTTGAAACATGTATTTATCTGCTTCATTTCCCATGTGATTATAGGCTACAGGTTTTATGTTCCTCTTGAAGGCCAGGACACCTTCACAGAAACATTCTTCTACCATTACAGCATATGGTAAAGCTCCTTTTTCTCTGGAGTCCAATCATCTCTTTCGTTTTACTGTTTCTTGACAGCAGGGTTTCTGCTGGCCCTGCGATGTTTCAAAATGATCCTTTGTTAATTTTTCCTATCCTTCCAACATATATTTTATCAATTCCTCCATAAACCTCCACAATTACAACATCTGACTGCACCATTTGTTTCTAAAATACAGACCTTAGGTGGTGCTAAGTCTAATATTGACTTATTCAATGACCAGCTATACAACTGAATTAACTATTTAACCATTCTGAAGTTACATTTCTTCATACAAAAATGGAAATTATGTTAGAATCTACCTCACAGTGTTGTTAAAATGATTGAGAAGTAATATATTTAAAGTGTTTAGCACAGTGTCTGACTCACATTATGTATCTAGAATTGTTAGTGCTTATATATCATATTTTCTATTGAGAATAAAATTCAGACTAAATACATACACATAAATACAACATTAGTGTTTACAAGAACTTTGAGTCTTAGTTTTGAGAGTGTTTTCACATGATGCTGGTGATAGTGAAGGACACTTATTTCATCTTATGTATTTACTGTTAAGGATGTCTATAATCACCCTTATAAGCTTGTATTTTTGTCTCCTCAGAGACATGTGGCATTGTTTTGCCAAGTCTCAGAAGTTGTAAATTTGAGAATAATTCCTAATAGCATATCCAGATTTACCAGTCCTGTGCATTTTATTTTCTTAATTTTATTTAACTCCTCTTCTCTGTATCCCCATTGCTAGTATTTAGCTTAAGTCTTCATCAAGTCTCACCTACATTGCTAAACAGTGCTTCAATTATTCCCCTTTCCTCCAATCTTATTACAGATATACCCACCACATTGGTTAAAAATATATATATAATATATATCATATATATTGTGTATATATATAATTATATATTATATATTTATATAAATATATATTATACATAATATATAAAATATATATTTTATATATAATATAATTATAAAATAATATAATTTTATATATATATATATAAAAAAATTTTTTTTTTGAGACGGAGTCTTCCTCTGTCACCCAGGCTGGAGTGCAGTGGCACAATCTCAGCTGACTGCAACCTCTGCCTCCCGGGTTCAAGTGATTCTCCTGCCTCAGTCTCCCAAGTCGCTGGGATTACAACCTTGTGCCACCGCGCCTGGATAGTTTTGTATTCTTAGTAGAGATGGGGTTTCACCATGTTGGCCAGGCTGGTCTTGAACTCCTGACCTCAGGTAATGCAGCCTCCTCAGCCTTCCAAAATGCTGAGATTACAGACGTGAGCCACTGTGCCCAGCCAAAAAATGAATCTTTATAGTGTGAAACTGGGGGTATGTTTTATAAGAAAAACCTGTATTAACTTCCAAATGTCTCCAGGACAAAGTTTAAATGTTTAATATGCATTGTCCACAGAGCTCTCTGTCATTCTAAACTTTTTCTCAAAAAAAAAAAGCATGTAATTCCCTGTGCCTAAGATGTGCTAAGCCCCAGAACCCTCCCTCCCCAGTAGCTGTATGGATTCATTTTGCAAATATCTATGAAATACCTGCAAATTTTCTAACCGTTCAAGGATCAGATCTGCAATTAATTATTTTCTGACTTACCCCTTGCCCTACTAGCAGGCTGGCAAAAAGCTAATTTTTATCTTTTTCTTCTACCAGAAAATCTCCGAAATGGTTTTATTAACTAGATTCTACCTGCATATATCTTTCTATCTTACTTGGAATATTGAAGGTAAAAATTGTGCCTTGGGGTCTTACAGATAACTGAGACTTTTTGAATCTGAATAAAATAGAATATAAATGTCAACTTTCATGTCAGATCTTGACCAATGTGGACTCAATGCTAGAGTGAAGATTAAAAGAAATATTTAAGTTTAGGGGTAAAGTTAGCAGTACTTGTTGAAGGATTACATTTGAGATGTGCAGAAAAGAGAATGATTAACAGTTAATCCTGGATTTGTAGTTTGATTATCTGAGAAGATGGTATTTATATTTCCTGAGAGGAAGACAAATGCAGTATGAATATATTATAAATCATATAAATCCAGCATTCTTTTTGGCTTATTTTCCATTTAGTTTGCATTTGTGGACCCCTTCCTTTTTCTTCTTCATAACTGAAAAAAATTTCTGATCTCTTATTTCTTATTCTGATAAATGTGAGTTTTATGTATAGGGTTTACTTTTAAGACCCCTGCTTCTCAAAATTTGATATGCATACATATCAGCTCAGAAGCTTGTTAAATGCAGATTCTTATTTAATAAGTCTGAGGTAGATCTGAAATTCTACATTTACTACAAGCTCCCAGGGTGGAGGGACTGATGATATAGGTTCAGGTGAGACCAGTGTGTTGGAATAACAAGGCATCAGTTCAAAAAACATTTATTCAATATGCTATATTCCAGAGACATAAATCTTCAGTACTTTGTCATTGTATCTAGTTATAGGATTTTTTTTTTCTTACTGATAAAAATAATTTCTGTCAGCTGACATGATACCCTACAACCTTGGGGAACAGAACCATGACCAAGCTGAAAAATCATGGGCCAAGGCGACATGGTGCCTTGCATCCCAGGGAAACAGTCTTGGCTAAACCACCATGCCCTGTGAGCTGAACAATCACAGTGAACTGTCCCCAGAAAACTGGACGAGCTCTCCAGAGTCTGAGCTGCTGTGGTGTTTTGCTTCCCCAAAGAGTGAAGTCATTTGGGCCTGAGACATAGCTACACACCACCAATCCTTGTTCCTTGATGCTAATGCTCTCAGCCTTGTAGAAACTGGGATACTGCCATTTTCCACATCTCAAGATCCAGAGTTATCACGACACAGTGCCTCATTTTCCAGAACCTGAGTTGCCAAAGTGTCCTGTTAGGTCTGGGAAATGAATTGCAGCTGTGCCCTACTTTGAGGGGTCCAAGTCTCCAGAATACCCCTTCTTCACCAGAGATATGCCAGTGGGGCAACCCAGGAGCTTCATGGCTCTCTGGGCCTGAGCTGCTGGGGTATACCTGCAATCACAGATCATGGCTGTGGATCTGCGTCTACCTCTCTGAGAGACTGAACCCACACCCAGGTCCTAGGTGATGCTACAGTTCTGTGAGACCCTGAGTTAAAGATCCTGGCCCCAGAGCCACTCCAACCCTTGCGCCCTAGAATCTAACATTGTGTCAGCAAACTGGACCACGTTAGACCTGATACCAAGAGGGATGCCCTTAGCTGGGACACCCCCACTGTAGGGAAAAAGGGAACAGGAACCCACAAAATATCCTTGCGACCAAAGAAATGAATACCTCATGCTACTGCCACAATTGTTACAAACTTCTGCAGCCTTGGACGCCAAGGCACCTGCAGGCATCACTGAGATTAATCATATCTGGCAAAGCTGCATGGACACTGTATCACTGCATCCACCCAAAACCAGAGCCACTGCAACCCATTCTACAGGCATCCTCAGACCCATGTGCAAGTGAAAGTTTCTCTATGAAAGCCAATCTGAAAAGACTGGAGTAGGTGACTGCTCCACCAGACACACAGATATAAATACAAGGACAAAATAAACATAGAAAAGCAAGAAAGCATAGCATCGGCAAAGAAATGCAAAAATTCTTCAACAATTGATTCATGCCTGAAAAGGAATTCAAAGTAATCATCTTAAGAAAACATAGCAAGATAAAAGAGAACAGAGATAAACACTTCAATAAATCACTAGAAAATTCATAGTCTGAATGAGAAATTCAACAAAGTTACAAATCATGACAAAGAACCAATAGAAATATTGGAGTTGAAGAATTTAATGAATAAAATAGAAAAGTATAAATTAGAGAGCTTCAAACTAGACTAGACCAGTCAGAAGAAAGAATGTATAAATTTTAAGATAAGTTTTTTGAAATTTTCCAGTCAAAGAAAACAGAAAAGAATAAAGAAATCTATTTAAGTTAAAATATATCCCGTTCCAGAAGGAACAGAGAGAGAAAGTATCAGAAAGCTTATTTAATAAAGTAATTCCTGAAAACGTCTCAAGTCTTGGGAGAGGTATTGACAACCAAATCTATGAAGCTTAAAAGTACTCAAGAAGAATCAACCAAGGCCCTCATAGATACATATTATAGTCAAATTGTCAAAAGCCAACATTGGGAGTCTGGCGCAGTGGCTCACACCTGTAATCCCAGCACTTTGGGAGGTCGAGGCGGGCGGATCACGAGATCGGGAGATCAAGACCATTCTGACTAACACGGTGAAACCCTGTCTCTACTAAAAACTACAAAAAACAATTAGCCGGGCATGGTGGCGGGCGCCTGTAGTCCCAGCTACTCGGGAGGCTGAGGCAGGAGAACAGAGTGAACCCGGGAGGCGGAGCTTGCAGTGAGCCTAGGTCAAGCCACTGCCCTCCAGCCTGGGTGACAGACCGAGACTCCCTCTGAAAAAAAAAAAAAAAAGCCAACTTCAAACAGAATTCTCAAAGAAGTAAGAGAAAAGTGACGTGGTACTACAGAGGATCCTTCTTCACACTATTAATGAAATTATCTGCGGAAACTTTGCAGACCAGAGGAGAATGAGGTAATATATTCAAAAGTGCTGAAAAATAAAACCAGCCAAACAAGAATACTGAATCTAGTAAATGTGTTCTTCAGAAACGAAGACGATATAAAGCATTTTCTGGAAAAGTAAAAGCTGAGACAGTTCATCAGGTAGGACCTGACACACACACACACACACATACACACACACACACACACACATGCTTAAGGGAATTCTTAAGTGGAAACAAAAGGACACTAATAAATAACATGACAACATTATGAAAGTGTACTTAATGATAAAGGTAATATATAGTCAAAATTACAACACTCTAATTCTATAATGACAGTCTGAGAATCATTTATATTTGTAGCATAAGTTAACAGATAAAAAAGTTGAAAAACTGTAAGTACAATAATTTGTTAAATAATACACAATACATATAAGATATAAATTGTGACATCAAAAATATAAATTAAGGGGGAGATGGTAAAAGTCGGAAGTTTTATATGCAATTGAAGTCAAATTTCTAACAATGTAAAATCTGCTGTTACAGCTATAGGAAGTTTTATGTAAGCCTCAGAATAGTGACAGAGCAAAAACATAGCAGACAAATGATAAACAATAAAATCAAAGCTTAGATCTACACACAATCACAGTATCACAAAAGTAGACAGCGAGAGAGGATGAAAGGGATAAAAGATCTATAAAACAAAGAGAAAATAATGATCACAATGGCAGTAGTAAGTCTTTACCTATCAATAATAACCTTGAATGTTATTAAGTTCTCCAAACAACAAACACAGAGTGACAAAGTGGGAGAAAAAACAAACCTAAAAACCAAAAACAACCACTACATGCTATCTACAAGATATCCAATTTAGCTATAAAGATACACATAGACTGAAAGTGAACAAAAGAAGTAAGTTATTCCATGTAAATAATAACTAAAAGATAACAGCTGTCACTATATTTATATCAGACAAAATGAATTTCAATTTCAAAACTGTCACAAAAGGCAGAGATGGTCTCAATTTAAAGGTAAAGCTGTCGTTATATCAAGAGGACATAGCAATTGTAAATACATATGTACTCAATATCAGAACACCTAAATATATAAAGAATGAAAAGTGAAATAGATAGTAGTGAAATAATACTGGGGGACTTCAATATGTCAGTTTCAACTATGGATAGATCAATCAGACAGAAAATTAATGAGAAAATACTGAACTTGCATTTCACTTTAGAGCAAATAAATTGAATAGACATATACAAAACTTTCCATGCAACAGGAGCAAAATACACATTATTTTCTACTGTGCATGGAACATTCTCCAAGATAAACCATATGATAGGCCACAAAATACATGATAACAAATTTAATATGATTGAAATCATATCAAGTATTGTTTCTGACCACAATGATATGAAGCTAGAAATCAAAAACAGAAGGCAATTTGGAACATGTATAACTATATGTATATTGAAAAACATGTTCTTGAACAACCAGTGTGCCAAAGGGGAACAAACAGTGGATCAACCACTGGTTCAAAGTTGATATCTTGTAGTTTTACAGTGAAAATACAAAATACCAAAACCTATTAGATGCAGCAAAAGAATTTCCAAAAAAGAAGGTTATAGAAATAAATGCCTACATTATAAAAGAATATCACAAATACACAGCCTAACATTATGCTTCAAGGAGCTATAGAAAGAAGAGCAAACTAAACTCAAAGTTAGCAGAAGAAAGAAATAATTTAGATCAGAACAGTAATAGAGAATGGAAGAACGAACAAAAATAAAACAACTAGTTGCTTTAAAAAATAAATAAAATTCACCAATCCTTAGCTAGACTAAGAAAATAGAGAAGAGATTCAAATAAAATCAGAAATGACAGTGCAGACATTATAACAGATGTCTCAGAAATAAAAAATTATTAAAAGGGAGTATTGTGAAGAATTATATGCCAACAAATTGAATGATGTAAGGGAGATTGATAAACATCTATAAAAATTTCCTAAGGTTAGGTTTTAAAGAAAATCTACCAAGATTGAATTAGGATAAATAGCATGAGCAGAAAAATAACAAATAAAGAAATTGAAGTAGTAATTTACAAATCTCCCAACAAACTAAAGTGCAGGATCTTACAGCTTCATGGCTGAATTCTATGAAATATTCAAAAAAGAGTACAAATATCTCTTAATTTCTTCCAAAATATAGAACAAGAGGAAATATTTTCAAACACATTTTATGAAACCAGCATCACCAAGTCAGACAAAGGATACCACAAGGAAAATACACCACACATACACACACACACACACACACACACACCCCGGTATCCCTGATAAACATTAATGTGCAAATTCTTAATGAAATATTAGCAAACTGAATTAAAAAGATTCTACATTATACCCAAATGAAATTTACCTCTAACAATCAAGGTAGGTTTAACACATGCAAATAAATCAGTGAGATTTATCACATTAACAGACTGAAAGTTAAAAAAAAAAATCACTTTAATTGATGCAGGAAAAGCATTTAACCAAAGCTAAATGCCCTTTCTTCATTTAAAAAAAAAAAAATGAACAAATTGAGCATGGAAGAAAATTTCCTCAATGCAATTGAGGCTACTGAAAAACCCACAGCTAACATCATAATCAATGGAGAAAAACAAATAGCTTTATTTCTAAGAGATGGTACAAGGCAAGGTTACCTACTTACACCATGACCTTTTACCTGTTACTGGAAATACTAGCATACTTTTACAGAAATCAGGGCTGTGTCTTTTCATGACTCAAAACATTAGATACCCACAAATATTTGTTAGTATTTTTACTTTTGTAATTCATTCCATATGATGCTAAATTGACTATGTTAAATTAAATACCTTGAATTGTTGTTACTGAAAGAGAAAAATTGGAATCTCACATTTGTGGTTTAAAATTTTTCATTAATTTTTCATTAATACAATAATCATGTTAAATGTATTCTAATTCCTTATTTGCTACAGGTCCTAATAAAAATCAGGTGATTGAGGGGACATACATATTATTTGGTTCATTTTGCTTTATTTTCTATTCTTATGACTGAATTGTTGCTTAAAAAGCAGGAAATCCTATACATAACAATTACTGAATTACTATTGACCAAGAAAACAATTTAATATGCTGTCATAAAAAATAAAACAATAAAATTTATGGGAGTGATTGACAAGTGATTTTGGAAGTCTCTTTTTATGAAATGTGGTGTATTCCCAAATCTCTTCTAGGCCATGAAACTCAGGATATAAATAAATATTGCCAAAATAAGTATTTCAACAATTAAATTTACTTATACATACTTTAGTTATATATGTGCATACACATATGTGTGTATGGTTTATTTTGTTACATTTTATATTTTCATTACTAAATTGTTGCTTAAAATTGTTGCTTGTATATATTATATATATGTACGTGTGTGAAAAAGTTGATTCATACATATGTTCTACCTTCTGAGATATTATTTGCCTTATACTTTTTCTCCTACTATTTCTTTGTCTTGTACAAGTTATTTGTCTGATTTGTCCATTGAAGAGATAAGCTAATTAGACTTTTCTCTTTGTATTTTATTGGAGCACATCATCCTATTATTATACATACTGAAACATCAATGATATCAATTAGAGTTTATATAGTTTATACTTTTCTGCTCCCTAAAATACTTATGATTTTTGATTTGTGTTTGAGCTATATCATTAGCTCTATGTTAGTAGGAAGACTACCCACTCAAAGAATCACAAGGTGTCTGTTAACTCAGTGAAAACATTGAATGAATTGAAAAATATGTAACAGAAAAAAGAAAAAATATTGTGTAGAAAGTTAGTGTTTTTAAGTGCATTTTTCTATTTATGCTTTGTTCATGTAAATGAGAAGTTAGAATCAGTATATATTAGCATTCCAGTTTCTTCCTTTGTAGTAAAATGGATGCCCACAGACAAGGATATTATTTGTTCATTCAACACATCATTCCTTCACTCTAAAAATAGTAATTGAGTTTCTATATGTGTTGGACATTGTGTGATGAAACAGTGAAACACATTAAAGGAAAAACTTAGCAACTATTATGATGAAGTTTACTAATTAATGGATGAGACAGGCATTTGTCAAATAGTCACACATATATGTAAGTACACACACACGCAAAACTACAACTGAGATAACTGCACAAAGGCAAACTTTTTATGCTTTGGATGCATATTGAGAAAGATGACATTTTCTAGGGAATCAAATAAATGTCCCTTAAAGAAATTGATTTAAAAATTTAGATTTGAAGCAGAGAGTTATCTAAGACAAAGGAGTATATTTTAAGAAGAAAAGAGATTTCTAGAGTAAGGAATTCTCCTTGACAGTAGCCTATGTGGAGAGAGCATGGAAAACAGTATAACAGAAACTTAAAGAAGATTACCGAGGTTGGAACAAAAAGAATTAAAAGGCGTAAGCAGATGAGAGTAAGTAAGTTGAAGAAGTAGGCAGGAATAGGTCAGTGAAGAGCCTTCTGAAACATCTTAAGTATTCACAACAAGTCACTGAAATGCTTCGGCTCTTGGTATGGATGGAACATTGGATGAAAAATAATCAACTTTATTATAAAATTATTAATCTGGCCATGGAGGAGAAAACAGGCTGCAGGAGATCCACATAAAGAAATGAAAACACATATCTTGGAAGGTTAATTGCAGTAGGCAAATTGTTGATGAAAAATTCTTTATCTTGATGATGGAATGGATTATTCATTCATTTATTGCCAACTATTATTAGATCATGCTTCTAGTGTATGATAGGTGGACATAAGGAAGTTCATGGAAGTAAATCCTTCAACAGGCTGACATGCTAGGCAAAGGAAAATGATAATTATCTAGTAAATAAATAGCATGACAATATAATTTAACTTAAGAATTACTATTATCGAATAGAATAAAGTGAGAGGAGAAAGTGTGTTAATGGGAGGAAGGCTATTTTACAGAGGATATACAGGGGAGTCTTCTCTGTTGTGATCATATTTGACCAAAATGACAAATAAACTTAAAGTACGTCAGGTGGCACAGTCAGATAATAAAGTTCTAGGAAGAACAGGGATTTGTAAATGGCTGAAATGGTGTAAAGAGAAATATCTGAGGATACTAAAAGGGTGTCATTGAAAAGTATGATAGAGGTGATAGTGAGAAATGTTGAATAAATTTTAAAAGGGGCTTATATTAATTTACAGAACTCAATGTGGATAACTGATTAGCAAATTTACTTTAGTTGATGTAAGATTCTATTTTAACCACATCAGAAATAACATTTATATAGCAATTACATGGGATCTGCATAATAATCTATACAAATAAACAACAAGAAACAAACAGAAATCCAAGAAATAAAATCCCCAAAAGGCAAAATAGCACACTACTAAGAATGTGAGCTGATAGTCACACAGAAAAGTTATCGTCACAACAGACAATATTTAGGTGTGGGACATTTGACATATTATTTAAATTCTTGGTTTTAATTCTCTCACAATGAATAAATGTAAATGGCAAAAACTAGTTTCTTGAATTGAGGTGAATAACAATATCTTGAGCAACTCAAACTTTACAAACCTTGCTGTCCTCATATTTCTATGGAAAAAAGATAGGCAGTCTTTTATCCTAATCCTTTTGGGCTATATATATTTCAGAATTCCATTTCATTTTGCTTTGTTCTCCATGTTAAGTTTATCTACCATAAAATAGACCCAGCATGATCTGTAGCAGCCAACATATTTCTATCTCTTAGTGAAATGGCTGGATTTTCAAACTAATCTGTAAGTTGTCTCATGTCAACTCAGGTCAATTTTTCTGCCTACAGAGTTGTGAAAAAATTAAATTTTTTGAATTATTTTTGTATTTCAGTATTGCATTCAAGGAGTTATGGGTTTGTAGTAAGACACACAGTCTTGCCCTCTAAGAAATAGAAATAACAATAGAAATAACAACAGTGTTAATACATATAAAAGTACATTCAAAGTGTTGAAGTGCCAATGAAATTCAAACTAATTGTGAGAAGAAATGAGTTTTCAGTTGAAGTTTTGTTACCAAGTAGCTGACCTATAATCACTATAAAACATTTAAAATTATGTTCTCATAAATATGATATAATATAAATAAATATAATAAACATATAAATGCAGGTTAGTGCTAAATAAACAAATATATATTTATATATTTAATATATATTTTATATATATATATATTTTAATTTAGGATCTATGCCCCCCAAGGAGGACAAGAAACCATAATACATGTCAAGGTGGGATTCTCTAAATTAGTGCATAAACTGCATTCATGTTATTTCCTGTGTATTCTAAAATAAATTCTATAATATATGATGCATGCAGTCTTTATTTTATACCTGTATAAACAGTGACAATAAGCAGTGACAAGTTCTTGTCCTTTTATGTTGTATATTACAAGAGCTATTTTGCTTCTTCAGATTGTTTAATATAGTATGATATTAGAAGTTGGTTATGATAGGCATAGGCACATTATACCACTACTCCCTCTATTCACTTGCTCAGCTTACTATATTTTTATGTTCCAAATACTCAAACCTGTAAATGACCGTTTCAGTCCTCAGGCTACAAAAAAAGTTGATGGAGGAAAGTTTTCTCCATATTATAAAATTCTGTGCCACATAAATATTTTACAAGGCTCTTGGGAACTACTGCTACTATATTTTTAAAATGTAGGCTGATTAAATCTATACCTCCACAGGTTGCACGTGCTTATTCTTACCCTCCCTCTTCTCTTTTCTCCATCTTACAAAATAGTTCTTTGACCTACAATATACTGACCTTTATAATGGGTTTATAGAGAATCAATCAGGCTTGGAGAAAACTAAAATATAGAATAGTATCCATTATATTATATTGGTTAAACTCAGCAGGCATGACAAGTAAAATACAGCTGATTGATTTTTCTAACCTTTATGGAATCTTGTATATAAAATACATACATTTTGCCATACTATGTGTGTAATGCTAAAACAAAAGTTTAATCATATTGGAAATTGACTCCTCGTGTTGCTTTTTGTAAGAGTATTAATTTCTCTCTCTCTCTCTCCCCTGCTTTGCATGTGTACCTTTAAGTTTAAAAAAAAAAAAAGCTATTTTTTTTATTTTTCACCTTTGAGTTTTTAACACTTCTAATAAGTATGTTCCAAGACAAAGTCCTTGCAGAAATAGCTATTACTTCATTGACAAGAACAGACAAATCAACATAGTATCTTAGTTATATTGCTTTTATAACCAATCCCTTAATTCCACTACTCTATCATTGTAATCAATGTAAATAATAAAAATTCATGAAACATTCATTTTTAAAAGGAAATTGAATGGTGCTGTGTTATAAAAGAGTGTCATGTCCCCCGGTAAGACACTAGAATCATAGTGAAGAGCTAATAAATTGTTGTTTTAAAACATTTTGATACTTCTTG
The DNA here is from genome assembly GCF_003255815.1 of Theropithecus gelada. NCBI lineage: Eukaryota > Metazoa > Chordata > Mammalia > Primates > Cercopithecidae > Theropithecus > Theropithecus gelada. The sequence continues at coordinate 87,492,005 of NC_037685.1, forward strand.
TGATTAATAATTATTGACATAGGTATCATAGACACCTTTTTAATGTTGATAATTCTCAAAGTACTCTTTAACAATGGAAGCATTTAACTCAAATGACTATTCCATATCTCAAAAAGAGATACAGCAGAAAACATTCATGGCTATTGGTTGTCTTTTGTAATTCTGTAAATAGAGGCAACAGTAGCTCTTAATTATATTTTAAATGAAAGAATTAATTGCCATAATGTTGTTAATTTTTACCTAGTCATTCTTAGTAAAATTATGTATTCCAATTATTGATTTATATTACATGGAGAATAATTCAAACATTTTGTTGATGCTCATTTACAGTTCTATAAGATAGCTAAATCACTATCAAAGTTAAACACATCCCTAACTTCTTATCTTTGTAAAGTTAGATATTTATATCTAACATTTGATGATGCTTTTAAAGAAAAGCTCCAAATTTATTTATTCAGTTTCTTATTATTATTCTCATACCTTAAATGAAACAAAAGTTGAAGTTTTGTCTCTTATGGGCTGAATTGTGCACCCTCAAAAATGTATATGTTGACGTATTAACCCCTAGTACCTCCCAAGGTGACCATATTTGGAGACAGAATCTTTATACAGGTAATTCAGTTAAAATGAGGTCTCTTGGGTGGGCCTTAATCTAACAGGACTGCTGTTCTTATAAAGAGAGGTAAGTTGTACCCAGCCATCAAAAGAAGAAAGATAATATGAGAACACAAGGAGAAAAAGACAGCTGTCTATAAGCCAAGAAAAGAAGCCTGGAACAGACCCTTCCCTTGAAGCCCTGAGAAAGAATCAATTCTGCTGACCCACTGATCTTGATCTTGAGGTGACAGTGAGGAATGTTGAATAAATTTTAAACGGTGCTTATATTAATTTACACAGTCTCCAGTATGTGAGAGAATAAATTTCTGATGTTATAGTCACCAAGTTTCCAAACTAGTACAATGGCCTCATTTAACAATGCCATTGGATTTTCTCTGTTCCTCTAAGCATAGCAAAAGATATAGCGGGCAACAAGCAGTCAGTTAAAGCTAACAGTCAGTTTCCAGAAATAATAAAGGAGATTAATATCTTAGGTAATACCGTAGTTGAAGAAAGAAAATGACCAGAAGTAAAAACCATTTGTTCCTCTCTAGGCAGCCAGAAAGTATAGCTTTTTAATTTTTGCTGTTACATGTTTAATGAATATGCATTATTATTGAGTGTTTAAAATTGAAGAGGCAGCATGATTTAGTGGATAGTCTGAACACCTAAGTTTTCAACTACATTTACCACTAACTCACTACAGTGACCTAGCGCAAGTCACTTTATCATCATTATCATTATATTATTATCATTATATTTTTATGACTCAGATGAATCTGGTTTGAACTCATTATTATAGCATGCTTCTCAGTGGCCCAGCACATTGCAGTAATCTATTATTAGAATAGTAAGCTCCTGAGTACATTGCATGCATTGAAAAATGCTGATATGAAATTGAACAATATTATACATTTTCAGTTTCATCAAGGTAGACAGCAATGTGCTGAAAATTAACATCATTGGCCTTCTTTTCTTTCAGTTTTTGCATTACTTAAGTAGAAGTTAATTTACAGGAATATTCAGAGTTCTACACTTGAAACATTAATTCCAAAAAAGTTTGATTATTTTTCTATTTTTCAAAGGAGATTATGAATCTAAATATTATAGTTCAATTTTATTTGTTATAACATTAATTAACTAGACATTTTCTATTTCAGTGCAAATGCCTCTTTTCTCCTAATGGAAGAATTTTTATAATAACACATATCTGTTATTTTATGTTTATGACTTTTTTTGGCTCATTATTGTTATTTTACATTAGTATATTTATTAGAAGTTATCTTCTCAAATGCTATCCTGTATAAGCATATAAATGCTTTAATTAATTTATTTAAACAATAGTGAGAGATATTTGCAATTATGTAATCACATCTCTGATATATAATCTTATATGTTACGCTAGTATTAATTTGTTTAAATTTTTATTTTTGGATAACTGTAGATTCACATGTACCTTTAAGCAATAATGTAAAGAGATCCAATGACCATTTACATAATTTCCTATAATGCTAACATCTTGCAAAAGCACAGTACAATATCACAGTCAGAATATTGACATTAATAGGATAAGGATGTTCCATATTTCCATCTCTACAAGAATTCCTTATGTTGCCCTTTTATAGCCATGCTCACTTCTCTCCTACCCTACTCCTTCATTAACCCTTCAGAGCGACTAATGTGTTCCCTATGGAACAGATTTAGCTCTTTTTGGTTTTCTATAGTTTTATTATTTCAGTAATATTACATAAATTAAATTCTACACTATGTACTTTTTTAGTGGTTGTTTTTTCCTCAGCATATTCTCTGGAGATTCAGTCAGACTTTTTATGTTTCAATAGTATGCTCCTTTTTTATTGCTGAATAGTATTTTAAAGTATACCACAATTTGTTTATCCATTTGTCTATTGAAGGACATGACACCTAAGTTGTTTCAATGCTTTGGCTATTGAGAATAAGTTACTGTAAACATTTTTGCACAGGTTTTTGGATGAACCTGTCTTCATTGCTCTTAGATGTGTGCTTGTTGGGCAATATTGTAGTTGCATCCCAAACTTTTCCAAGGTAGTTATTTGTAATCTTTTACATTTCTACTAGTAATATGCAAGTGACCTAGTTTCTTTACATCCCTGAGGTATATGGTGCAATTATATTTTAAATTTTTGGATTATGTTTATAAATATGTAGCAATATCTCATTATAGCATTAGTTTCCTCAGGTTAATTATGTTGAACATATTTTCTTGTGTCTATTTTTCATCTGCATGGCTTCTTTCTTAAAATTTTTCTTCATGTGACTTAAAAATTATAGCTAAAAACATGAACAAATATAATGTGAGATATACCCTCTTAAAAATTATGTATACATTTAAAATTAAGTATACATATGAGATCATATTATCTGAAAAAGTATATAATTATGTTATTTCATGTGTTAATTCTTTAAAAAATTAAGTATACAGCTGAGTATTGATAACTATAAGCACAACATGTTGTCCGACAGATCTCTAGAATAGTTTTTATTCTTCTTTGTAACTGAAATTTTAGACCCAACTGTGTCTTAGGTTTCTCACTTGTTGGTCCAAGCAACAGCAGTGGACACACCTTGGTTATTGTTAGTAATGCTGCAATAAACACAGAGCTGTAGATAGCTTCTCAACATGCTGATTTCATTTCCTTTGGGTATATATTCCATGAGAATGCTGGATCATGTGTTAATTCTATTTTTCATATAAATTACTGTTTTAATGTAAATTATCATTTTTCACAGTGGTTGCAGCATTTATATTCCCACCAACAAGGAACAAGGGTTCCATCTTCTCCAAATTGACCAACACTTGTTATACATGTAGATAAAAATATAATACACTGAGTGACTTAAACAACAAAGTCTTTTATTCTCACAGTTTTGAAGGCTGGGAAGTCAAAGATCAAGGAGTAGGACAATTCTGTTCCTGATGAAGGTCCCTTCCTGGTTTGCAGAGGGACAACTTCTTGCTCCATTCTCACATGGAGAGAGAGAGAGACAGAGAGAGAGAGAGAGAGAGAGAGAATAGCAAGCTCTCTGGTTTCTCCTCGAGAGTCACAAATCACATCATGGGGTTTCCACTCATATGACCTCATCTAAATCTAATTATCTCTCAAAGATTCAACTTCCAAATACCTTCACATTGCATATTGTGGCTTTAACATAAGAAATTCAGAGGGGTACGAACATTCAATTTATAACATGGTCATCCTAATAGCTTTGAGATAATAGCTCATGGTGATTTTAATTTGCATTTTCCTGACAATCAGTGATTTTCAGCATCTTTTCATATACCTATCGGCCATGTCTGCGTCTTCTTTGGAGGAATGTATACTCAAGTCCTTTGACCATTTTAAAATCAGATTATTTGTCTTTTTGCTATTGAGTTGCAGTGATTCTTCATATATTTTGGATATTAACTTTTCATTAGATATGTAGTTTTCAAATATTTTATTTGGTAAGATGATTTTTTAAATTATCTTGATGGTTCCTTTACTGTTCAGAAGCTTTTTAGTTTAATATAGTCCCATTTTTTAATTTTTGCTTTTATTTTCTTTGCTTTTGGTATTATAGTAAAAAAAAAAAAAATGTTGCCATGAGCAATATGGTGAAGGTTTCCTCTTATGCTTTCATCTAGGAATTTTACAGATTCAGGTCTGTGTTTAAGTGTTTAATCAAATTTGAGTTTATTTTCATATATAGTGTAAGTTAAAGTCCCAAATTCATTTTTGTTTGTTTGTTTGTTTGTGAAAATCCACTTTTCCCAGCATCATTTTTTGAAGATATGGTCCTTTCCCCACTGTATATGCATAACACCTTTGTGGAAGATAAGCTTACTGTATATGTCTCAGTTCATTTCTGGACTCTTTATTCTGTTACGTTGGTTTATATGCCTACCTTTATGCCAGTACTATACTGTTTTAATTACTGTAGCTTTACAATATGTTTTGAAATTAAGCAACATGAGGCCTATAGCTTCAGTATTTATTCTCAAGATTGATTCACCCATTCAGCTATTTGGCGTCATTTATGTTCTCATATGAATTTTATATTAAAAAAAAATTCCATTGGGAGTTTGGTAGTGAGTACCTTAATTCTATAGATCACTTTAGATGGGATAGACATTTCAATAATATAACGTCTTTTGATCCATGAACATGGGATTTATTTTCATTTATTTGTCTCTTCCCTAATTTCTTTAATCAAAGTTTTGTAGTTTTCAATGTATAAGCCTTTTATATCCTTGGTTAAGTTTATTCTGTCTCTTTTTGATGTTACTATAAATGAGATTGTTTTCTTAGTTTCGTTTTCAGTTATTCATTATTAGTGTATAGAAATGCAGCTCATTTTGTATGTTGATTTTATGTACTGTAATTTCAATAAATTTGTCTACTAGTTCTAAAAGGTGTGTGTGTGTATGTGTGTGCGTGTGTGTGTGTGTGTTGGACTCTAGGGATTTGCTACATATGAGATCATATCACCTGAAAAAAGAGATAATTTTACTTCTTTCTTTCTGAAATGAAAGACTTTCTTTTATTCATGCCATCTTTCATCAGTATGCAAAAATATAATAAAAAATGATAATACAAAATGCAGACGATTTTTTTTTTTTTTATTGAGCTCTAGAGATGATATATCCTGGAAAATACCTTCAGGATTGTTGACCTCATCCGTCTAATTGTCCCTTTCATTTCTTCTCTTTCACTATTCCCATAGTAAAAGATACAAAGGAATAAAAGAATTAAATCAAGCTTTTTAAAGGATTGCCCAAAATAAAAAAAAAAAATGCTCACATATTATTTTTTAAATAAAACTTTTAACTTTGTGATAAAGATTCACATGTGGTTGTAATAAATGATATAGAAAACCCCATGTACCCTCAACCCGTTTCCCCTAAGGGCAACATCTTCCAAAACTATATGACAATATCACAACTAGGATATTGACATTGGTACAGGAAAGATGCCTAAGGTTTACATTACTGAAAGAATTCCTCTTTTTTATATCCTACCCTCTCCTTAACTTCTGACAACCACTAAACTGCTACCTATTTCCATAATTTTATCATTTCAACAGTATTATAAGAAACAACAGGTGCTGGAGAGGATGTGGAGAAATAGGAACACTTTTACACTGTTGGTGGGATTGTAAACTAGTTCAACCATTATGGAAAACAGTATGGTGATNTAAAAAAAGAACTGAATCCAACAGTATCTTTTGTGGATTTGTTTTGTTTCTATGTTTTAGACAGCATAATATTTTAGAGATTCAAACGGGTTTTTGCAAGGTTTAATAGTTTGTTTCTATTCATTGTTGAATGCTATTTCATGATATGAATATACGACAGCTTGGTTAACCAGTCACGTGTTAAAGAACATCTAACTTTTTTCCAAGTTTTGTATATTATAAATAAAGCTGTTAAAGTAAATGTAAAAAAAGGTCAAAGTTATAGTTTAATTATTTATTTAGTTTTACTACACTCCATTGACTCTCCAAATATAACTCTGTTGCCCATCCCAGCTTCAGAGAGTGCCAACTTACAGTCACACATCAGGGGAGCTCAAGCAGAAGGTCTTTGCCTGATAGTGATAGGGGACCAAGAGGTACCCAGCTAGATATTCCTTTTTTGGTCTCTAGTTCAATGACTTCTGTGATGATATTAGAGTGTGAATGTTAAAATTCCCCAACGTTGGACATGATTCTTTTATGGAATTTGGAGGGGATACAGACTTTCCATAAAAGTCTGGGTCTTCAACATTAATAGTAGCAGCAGCAGCAGTAGTCAACCAGCCATCAAAAAGTGGGCAAAGGATATGAGCAAACACTCCTCAAAAGAAGACATTTATGCAGCCAACAGACACATGAAAAAAATGCTCATCACTCGCCATCAGAGAAATGCAAATCAAAACCACAATGAGATACCATCTCACACCAGTTAGAATGTTGATCATTAAAAAATCAGGAAACAACAGGTGCTGGAGAGGATGTGGAGAAATAGGAACACTTTTACACTGTTGGTGGGACTGTAAACTAGTTCAACCATTGTGGAAGACAGTGTGGCGATTCTTCAAGGATCTAGAACTAGAAATACCATTTGAACCAGCCATCCTATTACTGGGTATATACCCAAAGGATTTTAAATCATGCTGCTATAAAGACACATGCACACATATGTTTACTGCATTCACAATAGCAAGGACTTAGAACCAACCCAAATGTCCATTAATGACAGACTGGATTAAGAAAATATGGTACATACACACCATGGAATACTATGCAGCCATAAAAAAGGATGAGTTTGTGTCCTTTGTAGGGACATGGATGCAGCTGGAAACCATCATTCTCAGCAAACTATCGCAAGAACAGAAAACCAAATACCGCATGTTCTCACTCATAGGTGGGAATTGAACAATGAGAACACTTGGACACAGGAAGGGGAACATCACACACCAGGGCCTGTCAGGTCGGGGGAAGAGGGAAGGGATAGCATTAGGAGATATACCTAATGTAAATGACGAGTTAATGGGTGCAGCACACCAACATGGCACATGTATACATATGTAACAAACGTGCACATTGTGCACATGTACACTAGAACTTGAAGTATAATGGAAATAAATTAATAAATAAAAACCTTGCACTCATCCTTTGAGCCCATATGTGATTCGATTCTTCAGGACACTGGGTAAGATCTCAGGATGCAGAAGGCTGTCACACTGGCCACCTGCCCTTGAAATAAGGCAGAGAGTCCATTGAACTAACACACAAGCCATCTGCAGACAGCAGCAAAGCAGAAAGAACTTTGTAACAAAGTGGTTGCAGACACCCACTTCCACCCCTAGACACTTCTGCAGGGCCAACAGCCCGAGGCACTCACCCCAGCCTCTGCATCTGCCTGTCTGCATGTTCCTTCTAGGGGTTTGAGCTTCAGGGCAACCAAACAGAGGAGCCACACCCAGTCACATGTCCTGTGAGGGGAAGCAGGGAGCTTTCCCATTTCAATAACGAATAGAAACATTTCCAAATAGCTACAGTATTTTTGTGTGAAGATTCCCAAACACAACAGAATAATGAGAAATAAATTTCATAATCCAGTTAAGAAAGCCCAAAGGAATGTGCCTACTGCTTCTTTCCAAATTTGAGGAAGAAAAAGTAATAGACACAAATAAATAGTAGAGATCCCTGCTCTAGTTAGAAAACCTCTAGTCAAAATTGTCCCTGAGGTCATCCCTGGAGTAGAATTGAGAGAAATGTTGTGTTGGTTTTCATCTTGAATGTGAGGTGCATATCTGACTTATAAAATGCTTCACATCCTTCTGGCATTGGTAGAGAAATGGAAACATTGGCTAAACTACTGAAATTCTCCAATGGCTTGAACGTCGGGATACATATCCAATTTATGAAAGGCTTCTGATCCTTCCGGCGTTGTTAGAGAAACAAGAACATTTGCTAAGCTACTGAAATTCTCCAGAGCCCTCAAAATTGAAATAGGTTTACATGAACCTACATAATTAAAGACATCTACCTTAACAGGATAAATAGATTATTAACGGTCTACGTATAGAGCTTAATAACATTATATTGAAGAAGAGAGAGAAATTCTTTAAGTTAACTGTTATTTATGGTATTATTCAATTGTAAGAATGTATATTCCTTTACATCAAGCCAATTTCCTGAGTAGTGGGAGCAAATATATACTTCTGATTAAAAGGTGGCCTAGATATGAACTATACTAAAAAGTATGCTGTGATATGTGGTCCAAACATCAAACAAAAATAACAATGTCTTATCTCCATAGGACTCTGAGGCCATAAACTCAATTATGTCCATAGGAGGGATCATAACCATAGATTGGTAGGTATCCCTGTTAAACTTCATTAACCAATTTCCTTATGTGGCTGATAAGAAACCCAATTGCAAAATGGCCATTTATTATTGACAAACTACATCTGAAATCTACTGGCCTCGTTAACCACCACTAATAATCAGTTTTTGGGGAAACAATCTTAACGATTTTCACTTATTTTTGGGAATTGTACATTTTGGATTCTAGAGGTTTATTTTAAACGAAGGGTCCTAGTAGGAATCTCCCCTCACATAGGACAGAAATCAAGGTAATTTTATCTTCTATGTTTGTTTCCTGTGGCTTTATAATAAGTTTTCACAAAACTTTTGTGTCTCAAAACAGGTACATCTATTCTCACACAGTTCTGGAGGCAGAAGTCTGAAATGAGTCTCACTAGACAATGATCAAGGTGTCAGCAAGTCCATACTTCCATTGAAGCTCTTAAGGGAAAATCCCATTCCTTGTCTCTTCCAACTTCTGGTAGATGTTGGAATTCTTTGGCTACATCATTCCAATCCCTTCCTCTTTGGTCATATTTCCATCTCTCCTATCTTAGCATTCCCTTCTGCCTACCTCTTAAAAAATCATACTAGTGGTTGTGTTTAGTGTTCAGTTGGGTAATATGGGATTGATATGGTTTGGCTTTGTGTCCTCACTCAAATCTTATCAGGAATTGTAATCCCCAGGTGTTGAGGTAGACACCTGGTTTGGAATGATTAGATTATGGTGATGGTTCCCCATGCTGTTCTCGTGATAGTGAGGAAACTCTCAAGAGACCTGATGGTTTTATAAATTGTAGTTTTTCCTACGCTCTCACATGCTCTTCTGTCTCCTGATGCCTTGTGAAGAAGACATTTGCTTCTCCTTAACCTTCCACAATGATTTTAAGTTTCCTGAGGTCTCCCCAGCCATTACCCAATCTCAAGCAGTTTTTTATAGCAGTGTGAGAACAGACTAATACAGTGATATTTTTCCATCTCAAACACAAAATTTAATCACATCTTTTGCCATGAAATGCAAAATTAGCCCTTTGCCATATAAGGTAATATTCACAGGTTCTGTACTTACTTTAAAGAAGGAAACAAGTTATGACCTTATACTGTAGGTGACTTTTCATTTATGAAAAACCCTGGAGAATGAGTGTTATCACAACATATTTTGACTTTTATGTGCTTAACTCATGTACAGATAAAATAAAACTCAATTCAGGCACTATTAAAGCTACGCTACTCCATAGAGGGCTATTTGGGCTGAAAGAAAGAGTATTGACTTACGTTAGTGTGATGGTTAATTTTATGTGTTGAGTTGGCTGGGACACAGTCTCCAGATATGTAATCAAACATTTTTTCTGGATGTTTCTGTGAGGGTGCTTTATGAAAGAGATTATAATTTAAATCAGTGAGTAAAATTTAGGTAAAGCAGATGTCCCTCCATAATGTGGGTGGGTTTCATTTGATCAATTGAACACTTGAAAAAAACAAAAGACTGACTTTCCCCCAGCAAGAAGGAATTCAGCTGACAGATGACCTTCAGACTTGAACTTCAGTATTGGTTCCTGATTAGTCTTCAGTCTGCCAGCCCAGCTTGCAAATTTTGTACTTACCAACCTCCTTATTCACATGAGCCAGTCCTTTAAAACAAATCACTTTACATACATATGCAAACACACACTCACTCACTTTCTCTCTTATTTCTGTGTCTCTGAAGAATCATGACAAATGTATATTGATTGTAACCAATCATCATCTTCTTGACTCTAGCAAATATAAAGGGAGTGTATGTGTTTAGCTGAACTCTTTAGACTTATATAAAGTTGAGTTCTAGGAGAAGGAAAACAAAAGGAGACTATCAAATAGTACACACAGAATGATGAAATTATCCAATGGATTAAATGGTTCCAATTAGGACTATTTGACCCTAGATTTAATACAAATTTATGTCAGCCATAGATTTAGTATACATTATTGCATATTCTAAACCTAAACTTATATTTTAGACTATGATGGCAAATCAAAAGACAGAATTTCAACTTGTACTTCTAGTTTTTGCTCAGAAAGCTCTGAACATTCTTCAAGACATCATAAAAGTTTATTTTGATCTAGTTCAGGAATTATGAACAGCCTAAGCTTATTAAGGTTGTGATCTAGTACGAAATGTATATAATGGTCAAAAAAAAAAAAAAGAGAAAGAAAAATAAAACTAATATAATATGTATCTATCAATGTAGTAATAATGACCCTGAATACAACCACCAAAGTCCACCTAAGTCTAGCTTGTTTTGAGTGATGCGTAAGTATAGATTGATCTATAAACATAAACACATGTAGACTATTATGGTCTTTCATCAAACTCATCTCATGAGTGTTAAGAGTAATAAGCTATTTCGGAAGTTGGTGGTAGTGAGCCTGACATATAGCAGGATATATTATTCACAAATACTATGTTCCTACTTTAATTTAGAGAAAATTGAACTGAATCTTATAATGAAGCATACTGTGTGGTTTATAAGCAGATGCTTAGCCCAAGGAATCAAAAATACTACTTCTCTAATGGACTTGCCTTTTCTTTTCTCTTGAGATTATACTACAAATCAACATGGTGTCAACACATGTGAGTCTCAGCCACATAAAAATTATTAGAATGCTTTAATGTATATCTGGAAGAATAACCAGTAAATAATTGAATTGTTGACATTAAATTTTGTGGGTGTATTGTGGGAAACCTTTAACAATTGTTCTAAAGCAGAAAAATTGTCCCAAATTGCATGAGGAGCCACTAGTATCAGTCTTCTAATCTGGGTGAATGAAATAGGAAGTCAGTAAAGATAACTAAGCAAAAGCTTAAAGGGTATGTTGTCATTAATATTGACCTCATAACTTGTATTTATAAACGCGGTCAAAATGACACAAGTTAAAACTGAGGAGGAAACTTCTAAATTGATATTTAGTGTTACTGGAAGGGAAACATAAGAAAAATGATTGATGTAAATGGTTTCATTGTAACAACTATGAACTGCTAAACTACATATACAAGCCAAAACAGATGGCCAATTTTTATAGGTAAATAAGTAATGTCTCAATTTTGGGGATTAAAGAACTATTAGCAATTGGAACAGAAATAGTGGTGCCAGATGGTATTTGGGGAATGTAGTAGTTGAATTTTAGAGAATAACCCTGACAATATTTACAGCCTCAATGGGTCTGTTATGAATGACCAGAATGTGATAAAGTTAGGTAACACAAACAGTTAGAAGTAACCAGCCAATATATTCATGTTCATTGATTTGACAAAAATATTCTAATCTATCAAATATGTGGTGGCCCAGAATATTGCTTTTTGTATATATTTGATTAGGAATATCCAATGATGGTATTTTGCATATCATTGTTATGATAGTACCATATCATAATACTTTCAATCAGTGACCTATTTGCCACTGGAAATAGTATTAGTGTTTCAAGTATAATCAGATTAGGAAAATAATTCTAGAAAACCAGAACTAATTTAGAAAGTTTATTCTGAAAATTCTATTTCTCTAGAACCATTGTCAGTACCCAAATCCCTATCAGTTAGGGTTTTCCAAAGAAACACAACACACACATAAATAGCAAGTATTCTAATATTATTGGTAAGATATATATGTATCAGAGGATGGCAAATAAATTTGACAAAAAGTCAGGGACCTTTTAATTTAGTGAAATTTCTAAGGGTACATTGATTTGGGGCACATAAAGTTACTGCCCTTTAAGATGGAGAATGAATTACTACTTCAGCCCCTACTCCAGAAAAAAATTGCACCATGCCTAGTGGTCCTATTTGGATTTTGGAGGCAACTTTATCTCCTCTGGGTGTGCTTCTACAGGCCATTTCCCAAGTAAACCCCAAAGCTGCTAATTTTTATTGGGATCCAGAATATATACTATTGAGGACATGAACAAGGAGAGCATCGATCATACAGGCAAAAGAGTTAAGCCTCAAAAAGGGGATGGATAACATATTCAGTTGAACTGGATGGAAGGTGAGGATGAGCAGAGATGTGAATAGTGTTCAGATGAGAATAAAGGGCAAGCATTTGAAGTAGTTAGGTCACGATGACCCATGAAGAAAGGTCTAGAAGAGAGAGGTGGGTAAAGTTTAAGGGGAAATGCTAAAGTTGAAACAAGTATTGAGATATATAAGCAAAACAGCTGGCTAAAAAATATAGAAAGATTTTTGAAGTCTCAACTGACAGGCTGGATTATAAATTCTTGTAATTCCCAGAAAGTTTGTATTTACTAAGACAGTTTCATTTGAGAGACGAATATAATTGTTTGGGGGCTTAAAAGATTTTAGGCTTCCGGGGCAGGGCCAAGATGGCAGACTAGAACCATCTCCTGTGTACCACTATCAATGAGAGGAAACAAAAGGGCTACCAAACACTGACCCTACAGGCTGATTGTATTGTCTATTTTCACGCTGCTGATAAAGACATACCTGAGACAGGGCAATTTACAAAATAAAGAGGTTTAATGGGCCTACAGTTCCACATGACTGGGGAAGTCTCACAATCATAGTGGAAGGCAGAGAGGTGCAAGTCACATCTTACATGAAGGGCAATAGGCAAAGAGAGAGAGAGCTTGTGCAGGGGAACTCCTCTTTATAAAACCATCAGATCTGGTGAGACTTATTCACTATCATGAGAATAGCACAGGAAAGACTTGCCCCTATGATTCAATTACCTCCCACCGGGTCCTTCCCATAACAAGTGGGAATTCAAGATGAAATTTGGGTGGGGACAAAAGTCAAACAATATCACTGATCATGTAAGAAACCACGTGGGGATCCATCAAGGCAGCAGGGGGACACAGAGAGAATGGGGCAAAGCTTGACACCAGTCTGTCTGGGTTCAGTATAATGCCAGGAGAACCTTGCCAACATGAGAAAGGGTGAGTCAATGAGAGCCCCAGTAGGATTTGTGCTCTCCACAGGGACCTGTGCAAGACTAGGAATGGGAAAATCCCTCTGGACCCTCACACCATCTCAGCATGCTTCTGGACTGCAGCAGAGAGCTACTTGGGTAAGTAGGGGCAATGTTTGATTCCAAGGGGACCTCAGTAAGTCTTGGGCCTCAGAACACACCAGTTCCAGTGCCATAGCCCCATTCGAGGCCACAGTTGTGGTGCCTGGGGGCAGGAAGATTGCTCAACAGCCCTGCCCCTTGCAGGACAGGGCTTGGTAACAGCTTCAGGCCCAACAGACCTTCTTCAGCCCAAACACAGACAGCCATTTCACCCATCCGCACCACTAGTAGCAAGGCGGGTAAGGCTTGCTAGTGTTTCCTGCCCAACAGTCCCAGCCAGGCGAGTAATGCCTGTTAGATCTTCTAGCTCAGCATTCCCACTTCCATGTGAACTTAGCTAAACAGCACAGTGTCCTGTCATCCCATAATGCAGAGCATGTGGCTCCAGCATCCAGGATGCAGAGCACGTGGCTCCACTCACCCCCACCACTGGTAGTCAGTTGGGCATTGCCTGCTAGAACTTCTGGCCCACAGGTCCCACTTCTGTGGGAACTCAGCCAGCTGGCACAGTTTGCCTTTGTCCCAGGAAGCAACCAGATGGCAAGGCGGGTGTTCATAGTAATTAAAGGGGCTCCTTCCTGACATAGGAGTAAACTAGAATCAAAGCTAGTGAACTGAACCCACCTCATTCCAAAACCAAACACCTAAGGGCATTAAAGAAGAAAAAAAAAATAAGCAAAAAACTTCATTCAATGTCTAGCAACTTCAAAGACTGACGGAACATCAGCCCACACAAATAAGAAAGCCCCAGTACAAGGAATCTGACAACTCAAAGACTCAGAGTGCCTTCCTTCCTCCCAGCAACCTGACTAGTTCCCCAGCAAGTGTTCTTAACAGGGCTGAAATGGCTGAAATTACAGAAACAGAATTCAGAATATGGATAGGAATGAAGATTATCAAGATTTAAGAGAATTTTGAAACCAAATCTAAGGAAGTTAAGAATCAAAATAAAATGATACAGGAGATCATAGACAAAATAGTCATCACAAAAACCAACCTAACTGATCTGATGGAGCTGAAAAACATATTATAAGAATTGCATAATGCAGTCACAGGTATTAACAGCAGAATAGACAAAGCTGAAAAAATCTCAGAGCTCAGACTTGCTCCCTAAAATAATGCAGTCAAATAAACAAGCACAAAATAATGAAAAAGAATGAACAAAACCTCTGAGAAATAAAGGAGTATGTATGAGAACGAATATACAACTCAAGGTTGTTCTCGAAACAGACAGGGAGAAGCAAGCAACTTGGAAAACATCCTTCAGGGTATCATCCATGAAAATTTCCCCAACATCTCTAGAGAAACCAACATTTAAATTTTAAAAATGTAGAGAAACCCTGCAAGGTATTATAGAAGAAGAGCATCCCCAAAACCCATGATTATTAGTTACTCCAAGATCAAAAATGAAAGGAAACATTTTAAAGGAAGCTAGAGAGAAGGTGTTGGTCACCTACAAAGGAAGCCACATCAGGCTAATAGCAGAAACCACACATGCCAGAAGAGATTGGGGACCTATATTCATCATTATTATAAAAAAAAAAAAATTCCAAACAAGAATTTTATACCCAATCAAAGTTGCTTGCTCGAGTGAAGGATAAGTAAGATTCTTTTCAGATAAGCAAATCCTTAGGGAATCCAATACCACCAGAACTGCCTTACAAGAGATCCTGAAAGGAGCACTAAAATCACACTTAAGTATACAAACCAGTGACACTATAAAGCAGCCACACAAACAAGTCTGCATAATAACTAGCTAAAAACACAATAACAGGAAAAACCTGCACATATCAATACTAACCTTGATTGTAAATGAGTTAAATGCCCCAATTAAAAGGCACAAAGTGGAAAGCTGGATAAAGAAGCAAGACCTAATGGTATACTGTCTTCAAGAGACCCCTTCCACATGTAGTGACATACATGGGCTCAAAATAAAGGGATGGTGAAAAATCTACCTGGAAAGAAGAAAACAAAAAAGCAGGGGTCACAATTCTAATTTCAGACAAAATAGACTTCAAACAAACAAAGATAAAAAATAAAGACAGACAATATATAATGGTAAAGGGTTCAATTCAACAAGAAAACCTATTTTAAATAAATATGCCCCTAACACAGGAGCACACAGATTCATAAAGCAAGTTCTTAGAGACCTACAGATAGACATAGATTTCCACACAGTAATAGTGGAAGAAGTCAATATCCCACTGACAGTGTTAAAGAGATCATTGAGGCAGAAATCTAACAAAGATATTCAGGAGCTGAACGCACCACTTGACCAAATGGATGTTATCAACATCTACGGAACTCCTCAGCCAAAACAAAAGAATAAACAATCTTTTTGTTGCCACATGGCACATACTCCAAAATCAACCACACAATCAGACATAAAACAATACTCAGCAAATTAAAAAAAATAGAAATTATGCAAAACATAGTCTCAGACTACAGTACAATAAAAATGGAAATCAATCCTAAGGAAGTCACTCAAAAACATACACTAACATGAAAATTAAACAACCTTCTCCTGAATAACTTTTGGGTAAGCAATACAATTAAGGCAGAAGTCAATAATTATTTGAAACTAAAAAGAACAAAGAAACAACATACCAAAATCTCTGGGGCACAGTTAAGGCAATGTTAAGAGAGAAGTTTGTAGCACTAAACACCCATATTAAAAAGTTAGAAAGATCTCAAATTAATGATCTATCATTGCAACTGGGAGAACTACAGTAGCAAGAGCAAATAAGTCCCAAAGGTAGCAGAAGACAAGAAATAACCAAAATCAGAGCTTAACAGAAGGAAATTGAGACACAGAAAGCTATAGAAATGATCAACAGCACCAGAACTTTCTTTAAAAAAATAAATAAATAAATAAAAGGATAAGATAGATAGACTGCTAGCTATAATAGTAAAAAAAAAAAATCCAAATAAACACAAAACACAATTAAAAATGACAAAGTGGGCATTACCACTAACCACACAGAAAGTAAAAAAACCACCCCCCACAGAGACTACTATAAATATCTCTGCACACAAACTTGAAAATCTAAAAGAAATGAATAAATTCTTGAACACATACAACTTTCCAAGATGGAAGGAGGAAGACATTGAATCTCTGAACAGAACAATAGCAACTACCAAAATCAAATCTGAAGAAAAAGCCTACCAACCAAAAAACCCAGGACCAGATGAATTTACAGTCGAATTGTTCTAGATGTATATAAAGAGCTGGTACCATTCTTATTGAAACTCTTACAAAAAAATTGAGGAGGAAGGACTCCTCCCCCAACTCATCCTATGAGGCCAGCATTGTCCTGATACCGAAACCTGGTAGAGACACAAGAAACAAAAAAAGTACAGGCCAATATTTTTGATGAACATAGATGCAAATATCCTCAACAAAATAGTAGGACACTGAATCCAACAGCACATCAAAAAACTAATCCACTATGTTCCAGTGGGCTTTATCTCTGGGATTCAAGGTTAGTTCAACATAAGCAAATCAATAAATGTGATTCATCAGAAACACAGAAATAGAAACAAAAACCACATGATTATCTCAATAGATGCAGAGAAGGCTTTTGATAAAATTCAACTTCCTTTCATATTAAAAACCCTCAATAAATTAGGTATTGAAGAAATATACTTCAAAATCATAGGCACCATCTATGACAAACCCACAGCCAACATACTGAATGGGCAAAAGCTGAAAGCATTTCTCTTGAAAACTGGCACAATACAACACTATATTGGAAGTCCTGACCAGAGCAATCAGTCAAGAGAAAGAAATAAAAGACATTCAAATATGAGGAGAGAATGTCAGCCTATTTCTGTTTGCAGACAATGTGACTCTAGATGTAGAAAACCCCATTGTCTCTGCTCAAAAGCTTCTTGAGCTTAAGAAGAACTTCTGCAAAGTTTCAGAATACAAGATCAACATAGAAAAATCAGTAGCATTCCTATACACCAACAACGGACAAGTGGAAAGCCAAATCAGAAATAGAATTTCATTCACAATTGCCACAAAATTAGTTTTAAAAATTGAAGAATACAATTACCAACGAAGTGGAAAGATCTCTACAATGAGAATTACAAAACACTACTCAAAGAAATTAAAGATGACAAAAACAAATAGAAAAAATATGACAAGCTCATGGATAGAAAAAAAATTAGTAGTGTTAAAATGGCCATACTGCCTGAAGCAATTTACAGATTCAGTGCTATTCTTACCACACTACCAATTACATTCTTCACAGAATTAGAAATAATATTTTAAAATTCATGTGAAACTAGAAAAGAACCTGAATAGCCAAGGCAACCCTAAGCAAAAAGAACAAAACTGCAGGCATCACATTACCTGACTTCAAATTATACTCCAAGGCTACAGTAACAAAAACAGTGTGGTATGGTAAAAAGAAAAAGGCACGTAAACCAATGGAACAGAATTGAGAACCCAGAAATAATGCCATACACATTCAACCACCTGATTTTCAACAAAGCTGACAAAAACAAGAATGGAGAATGGACTCTCTATTCAATAAATGGTGCCAGATTTACCTGGCTAGCCATATGCAGAAGATTGAAATTGCATCCCACCCTTTTGCCATATGAAAAACATCAACTCAAGATTAATTAAAGATTTAAATGTGGAACAGAAAACTGTGAAAACCCTGGAAGATAACCTAGGAAATATAATTCTGGATATAAGACTTGGCAAAGATTCCATGATGATAACATTAAAAGCAATTGCAACAAAAACCAGAAATTAACAAATGAGATCTAATTAAACTAAAAAGCTTCTGCACAGCAAAATAAATGACAAACTGAGTAAACAGACAACATGCACAATGGGACAAAATACATGCAAACTATGCATCCAACCAAGGTCTAATATCCATAATCTATAAGGAACTTAATTTTACAAGCAACAAACAAATAACTCCATTAAAAAGTGGGTAAAGAACATGAATAGATAATTTTCAAAAGAAGACATACATGTGGGCAATAAGCATATGAAAAGACATTCACCATCACTAATCATTAGACAAATGCAAGTCAAAACCACAATAGATACCATCTTACACAAGCCAGAATGGCTACCTTTAAAAAGTCAAGAAATCACAGATGTTGGTGAGGATGTGGACAGAAGGAACACTTACACATTGCTGATAGGAGTGTGAATTAGTTCAGCTATTGTGGAAATCAGTGTGACAATTCCTCAGAGAACTTAAAGCAGAATTATTTAAGTCCGCTATTCTCCTATTGGGCATGTACCCAAAGGAAAATAAATTGTTCTACCCTAAATACACATGCATGTGAATGTTTATTGCAGCACTATTCACAATACCAAAGATATGAAATCAACATAAACACTTATTGGTGGTAAGATACATAAAGCAATGTAGTACAAGTATACCATGGAATAGTATACAGCCATAAGAAAGAACAAGATTAAGTCCTTTTCAGCCACATGCATAGAGCTAAAGGCCATTATCCTAAAGAAACTAACACAGGAACAGAGAACTACAAACTTCTCACTTATAAGTAAGTGGGAGCTAAACAATGAGAACACATGAATACTAGGAGAGGAATAATGGACACTGGGGTCTATTTGAAGGTGAAAGGTCGGAGGAGGAAGAGGATCAGGAAAAATGCCCATCTGGCATTATGCTTATTACTTGGGTGAAAAAAATTATCTAATAAAAAAAAAGCCAAATTTAAATGTGACACACAGTTTGCCTATATAACAAATCTAAACATGTAACCCCAACCTGGAATAGGCTTTTTTTAAAGGATTTTAAAATAATGGCAAGAGAATATATCACCTATATAAGAATTTTTTGAAATGAATATGCCATTTAAAGTTATTCAGATTATCTGCTCTGAATTACACAGTGCATTATCAGTATTATTCAAAAATACTTGAGGAGTGCCTCAGTAGGACCAATTTGAAGTACACCAATTTAATTTCCTCTCTTAATATAAGCCTTGATCATCCCCCTTATAATGTCCTCATGTTCCTGGGCTGTATCATTATACTACCTGTTTCGGCGAGGCCCAAAGAAGGACAAAATGCAGTGATATATGCTAGATTAAATTGGAAAATGACATGAGATACAAGTTTTTTGAATTTTTAAAGTTTTTATTCTTGGAAGAAATCTTCATATAAGCCATGTTTAAATGTAAGCTCCATGCATCTCAACATCCTCTTTAGAAAAGACTCACCCAAAGAGTTAGTGTTATATATTTTCTTTCCGTCCTAAACTCTAAAAGTTTCCATTCGATTAAAAAGTAAATTATTTGGGCGGAATAACACATTAATTTGGTAACAAAATCATAATAATTCATAAATATACAATGAACCCGTATATCTATGCATTTTTTATTTAAAGTAGGTTGAATGAACTCTAATAATGTGTTTTTGCTTTCCTTCCATAAGGATAATTATAGTCACTTAATAAATTCTATTCCTCATTATTCAATTATGACAAACAAGATTGTGCTAAGAGAGCATTAGTGTAGCCAGAAGTGGTTGCTGATGAAATCCGAGATACAAAGAAATTAAAGAGATAAACTCATGATAAAAAATAAAGAAATTGGAGTGATAAATTCATGATTTAAAAAAACAGTAGATATTTGAGACTTCACATTTGAGATGGTTATTGGATCTCACTCTCATTCACACACTTAATGTTAGGATCAAAGAGAGATTCATCTTGTGTGCATCAGAGAGATTCATGAAAGTGACTAGGTAAGGAAGAGAGATTCATTAGACTTGGGAGATGCTGCTTGGTTTAAAATTATATCTGCTGTAAAAGGGGCTTTTAGTGATTATTTGAAGCTAATACTAGAATCTACCCAGGAGCATGAAATTTTTATAGATCATGCTTCAGAGCTGTAAAACTTGTAAGAACTGGTTTGAAATAGATATTTCCTAGAGAAATGTAGTTATTTATGAAATATACCTCTAAAGAGAGCCCCATAGGTAGTCAATTACTCACCAGCCTGAAATAAGAAATAAAAAATATATAAATTTATAGTAAGAAAATTAAATATATACTTTCTGTAATGAATGCAGTTAAATTTAACTACATAAATATGTATATATACCTAATACACCACTCATAGTCTCTCACATATAATATTTTAAAAGTACAAATTTTACCACCTTGAAAAAAAACCAGAAAAGAGATGTCTACAATTCTCTGAAATTTTCAAACCAATTTTGTAACACAAGAATCTCTAATTATATCAGTAGTCATTTAAATTTACATCATTTGTAAATCATTCACATACAAACATATTAGTTTTTAAACTTACTGCATCATCAGCCTTGCCCTCTTTATACTACTTATTGATGAATAAAAGTAGACGTGAATCTAAAGGTCTAGTTTTCTGACAATGACCATATTTCTAAGCAATAACTATAAAGACTGAATGCAGCACAGCTTGTCATCGTGGGTGACTGAGAGAACATTTTCACAAAGGTCTATACGAAGCCTCTTTTCTCAGAGGGAAGAATATTCAGGAATTAGATATTGTTGCCTTCCCTTAAATATGCATCACTGACTATACTAGTAACATCACTCCTAGTGCAGGTCCAGTATTAATAAGGAGGATGTCATATTCAAACATGGAATTAAATATACTAATTTGAGCTGCACTGATTTGAATTGATAATTATTTTTAAAATGCTGAAATCGAAGACTATCTTTAAAATATATATTTCTATATACATATTTGCTACATTACAAGAAAATTATAGCATACTTAGCAGAATTTAACACCCTCAATTATCTTACACACTATAATAGAATACATACACACTTAGTAGCCAGTAACGGGTATGTGCTTCCCTTCATCTGGAAGTCTATTAAAATTCTGTGTATAAACATATTGTTGAACTAGGATGAATCACTATGTATATGATAATGAAATTATGGAGTACATTAGAAATTTTCTGTAAACTAAACAATCAACACAGCCAAATAACATCATAGTCTGATTTTTTGTTTCTAGGAAATTCATGAAGAATTTTAGCTAGCTATTCTTGTCTGTGGTAATGGGGTCCAGAATATGACTGGAATTATATTATGAAAAGGTTATTTTGGGCAAGAAAAAGCCTATAGATTACAAGATTGAAAACAACTGACGTGAGTAAACTTAGTTACTTTCTATTTTCAGCAACTATGCAGACAATTTAATTCCATTTGGCCAAGAAAGTAGGACTCCTTAAAACTAGAAAGATGACTATGGATAATATCAGAAAATGATTTAGCTCCACAAGTATTAGTGATTGGCATCTTGTTTTAGGACATTCAGAGCCTGCCCTTAGAGGTGGTATCTTATCCCTGTTGAGTTGGTAGACATAGGGTTAAAATCAGCACACCTCGGAAGGCTCCTCATGGTGTTTTCTCATGCCTGGGTCTATCTGCTCCAGAACTTATTTTTACCTAGTTCTTTTTTTGTGGTCACGGTGCTGATACACACTGTAGGATGGCCTGTGGTCCTTATCTAATGCTTACTGCAAGAAACATGAGCTCATAAGTGCATATATATATGTTTTATATATTGCATATATTTATATATAGTGTATCTATATCTCATATATATCTATAAGCAAAATCAATGGGATGGATCACAGATTCAATAAGAAGCAAAAAATTAAACACAAAGCGATACATCTACCAGCACTATGGTAAATGAAAATAAAAGATAAATACCCAAGCAAAATACATACAGAAAATTAAAGAGTTAAAAACCATGGCAGATAGGATAATTAGAGAATGATTACTCATGAGGAACAAACTTTAAAACGGAATATGATATTGAAACATATAACTGGAACTGTAGAACTTAAAAAGTTCTCCCAGGAATACAATGAAAACTAACTAATAACATATAAGAAAAGTGAAGAGAATTGAAAACTAATGCAGAAGTTTTAACACCTGGATCATGGGACTTACAGAATGAGAAAATATCAAAAACTGGGCATCAGAAATATCTAAACAGATAAGAGAAATATCATACCAGATTTAAAAAAGAAAATACATGTAGGTCTTCATATTTAAAGATCCCTTAAAATGCCAAAGAGGAGAAATAAAAGAATTTTCAAATCTTGACACCACTAGTAAAATATAAAATATCAATGACAAAAAATAAAATTATAAAATCTTCCAGAAGAAAAGAGTATTTTTATTTAAAAACTCAGAATGATGTAAGATTTTTCAGTGATAATACCAGATAAATTTATGCAAACTTTATAAATATTGAAAGAAGAGAATGTTAATAGAACTGTTATATTAAGCGTATGCTCAGACATAAAAATTCCCTGAGTATCTGATATACATGGTCAAATATTCAAAAACCACTTTGAATAAAGCATGTATACAATAAAATATATTCAGAAGATGTTGTGAGAAATATGTGAAATAAAGTTGATTAAATAATTTTAAGTATTTTAAAATGTTATGTTAAAACAGATGAGACCATAGAAAAAATATTATATAGCAATAATAATCTAGCATGAAATTATAATATATGTCAATGTATATCAATGGTAAGGAGAGAACAAAGGATGTGAGAGTATTCTCAAATATTTGCCTGGTGTATATAAAGATACAGATACATATATATATATATATATATATATATATATTAAGTAGAAGAAACAAGTGGTATTGCCTAGTAAAGTTAAACATGCACATACCCTGATCCAGCAGTTTCTTATCTGGATGTATATCTTAAATAAGGTTACAGTTTTTCACCAGGAAGCCTGTAAAAGCATGATTTTATTAATACTGTTCTCAATAGCAAAATACAAGAAACAGTCTAAATGGCAGAAGATTATATAAATACATCTCATTTCATTCCTACAATTGAAAATGATAAAGATGTGAAAGTAAACGCAAAATAAACACTCCATTCAACAATGTAGATAAGTCTCAATAACATAATAGAGAGAGAAAACAAGCCGCAAGAGAATAAATTCAACATGATTTTATTTTGAAAACATCTAAAACAAAATAGTACATTGTTTAGGGAAATAAATGTAATTCATAATGTGATGGATAAAATCAAGAGAGAGTAAACACAATTATAGCACAGGATTACTGTTGAGGAATGAGGAACAGGGATTAGTTTGCTCCTCCAAACAGAGGGGACTTCTAACAGTAAAAATAAAAAGTCTATTTCTTGGAAGGAATGTTGTTTTATAACCAAATAATTCAATTTTACCACAGATATTTTAAATCAGTTTGACAAAATCTGTGGAAGGGCAGCCCCTGAGTTATCATTAGCAGATCATGGATCTAAAATGTAAACGATACCTTAGAAAATTTTTTCCTATGGAAAATTAGTGGATAATGTTAGTGCACTGTCTGTACACACTTATCAGTCCTCATCCTGCTTAGTGTAGTTTTGGTAATATAATTGTTTTTATGGCTTTTGGAAGTGTGTTGTCATATTTAGTGAAAAATATATCCTGTAACAATTGAAAATGATAATAAATTTCCATAGAAAATAATCTTTTAAATTAATATTGAAAGACACATTAATCTTCTATCTAAGATAGATATAAGTAGTTACTTTCTTGCAAAACCATTGGTAAGATGTTAAGGTCAACATAGGGAACTTAATCTTTAACTTAATTTTGAATAAATTACATTGAATGAATGAATGAAGATTTGAAATTTTTGTATCACTCAAAAGGAGAGAGAGAGTGTGTGTGTGTGTGTGTGTGTGTGTGTGTGTGTGTTGAAAATGATGGAAGAATGGGGAAGCAGCTGCTAAATTTTTTGTTAACATTTATATAGGAACTATCAAAGAAAAAAGTACAATTCACATAAGAATATACTGTAATTGTTATATTACCATTGGCTTATAGTCATCAAGTAATAAAACCACGAGGTGACAACAGTGAGAATGACAGAATAAAAAATTCAAAAATTCTCTCCTTTGTAAAAGAAACAAAATCAATGGCAAAAATATCAGAATCGACATTTTAGTAATTCTGGAAATTAAATTCTTACAACAATCTTGGAAACCTTTATCAAGGAAAACAATTGAATATCAGAATAATAAGTTTTATGGCATTTTAACTTGCCCTATTCCTATTCCCTTACTTCTTTTAAAATAGTGACCTTAAAAATTAATAACCTTTATGATGAAAACCAACAACCTTCCAGCCACTGAGGGAACAGAATGTCTCAGGGTTCCTTCAAAGCCCCATTTCCATACAATTGCCATTACTTCACCTGCTTTCTGGTTCTTTGCAAAACCCCACTTCTTTTAGTCTTTATTTGACTGACTTGAATATTTTTAACAAGCTTTTGTCTGGAGGCATTATTCAAAATAATCAGAAGCAATTGATTTAAATTACTGCTGCCTGAAAAAAGAAAAAAAAATTGCTAATGGAGATGGCTGATAACAAATTGAGAAAGCAATAGGCTAATCAAAAGTTTAAAAAGAAAAACGAGGGAATGAGATGTTCATAAGCGTCTTTCAAAACACTGAAATATTCCTGAAAATCTAGAAAGTCATATGCATTCATAGGTTGTGTTCATAACGAGGGCTATTCTTATGCTCAGGAAAACCTGTAAGTCTCTAAATTATCACCTCTTGCTAATTATGAGGATCTATAAAATCAGGAAGTGAACCTAAGGCAGAATTTAAACATCCTACCTGAATATTGAATATGTGCCTCAACAAACAATGAATCTCTCAGTTCTGGGAGACTTACTGGTACCAGGCACTTAATAAAATTTCTACGTAATCACTAGCTGATCACTCAGCTAACTTACGTTTAGAGGCCATACATGAATAGAATACATGGGGGATACAATCCAGGACTCCTACTTGACGCCTGAAATCATAGATAATACCAAACCCTATGTATACTATTAATAAATAGAAAATGTGTTTTTACCATGGATCATAGCAACCTCACCTTGTGATTATTTTCTGTCCTAATTAAGTCAATAACTTTTACCTTTTCTCTTAAAGAAAGCACTGTATGCCTTTCCTTTGGGATATCTGGTTGTTTATATAACTACTCTTGGTGCATGGGAGCCATTATTAAACAACGTAAGAGTTACATAAACAGAAGGACTGCCATACCATTACAGATAAACTGATAACCAAGATGGCTACTAAATAACAATTGGTTGTGAATGTATACGGTGTTGATACACTGTATGAAGGGGTAATTCACACCCTGGGTGGATGGACCAGGTAAGATTTCATTACACTGCTCCAAATAGCACGCAATTTAAAATTTATAAATTGCTTATTTTTGGAATTTTCCATTTAATGTTTTTGCACTACAGTTGAATGCAGGTAACTGAAACCATAGAAAGCGGAACCATGAATAGAAGAGGACTGCTGTATAGACTTTAGAGAATTAGTTCCCAAAGTCACCAAACAGAAACCAACAACAAAGAGCAACAACAGAAAATCCTGACCAAGAGATATAATCCGATTTCCAGAGTAGCCACATCATATTATTCAAAATGTCCAGTATTCATGAAAAAAAAATGCAAAGAACCAAGAAATTATATATTATTCAAAATGTCCAGTATTCATGAAAAGCATGCAAAGAAACAAGAAATTATAACATATATACAGAAAAAAATAAAAAGAATAGCTATGTAAATAAATTTTCTCCCAGGAGGCAGAGGCATTGGACTGACTATACAAACACTTTTAAATATTTTATTTAAATACAAAGACTTTTAAATATTTTAAATATTAAATATGACTATTTTAAATATTATCAAGAAACAAAAGGAAACCATGTCTAGAGGACAAATGAGAGTATGAGAATAATGTTTTTCCAAGTAAATAATACAATTGAAGATACTGACATTACAAAAAGGAACTGAATAGAAATTCCATAGCTGAAAAGAACAATAAATAAAATGAAAAATTTATTAGGGGCTTAATTGCAAATATTAGCAGGAATAAGGTAAAATAAGGAAATCTGGGACAATAGATGGGTAAAGATTATCCAATGTGAGAGGCAGAAAGACAAAACAATTTTTTAAAAGTGAAAAGATCTCTGGAACAAAAACCACCATCCCAATCTACACAAACTCGGAGTCTCAGAAAGGATATAAAGGCAGAAAGAGGTTGGAGAAATAATGACCACATATTCGCAAGTTTTGTGGAAAATATTAACTTACGCTTCTAAGTATTTCACTGAACTCCAAATAAAATAGGCCCAAATAAATCCAAATAGAGCAGTGGCTCACGCCTGTAATCCCAACACTTTGGGAGGCCGAGGCGGGGGAATCATGAGGTCAGGAGATCGAGACCATCCTGGCTAACACGGTGAAACCCCGTCTCTACTAAAAATACAAAAATATTAGCCGGGCGCGGTGGCGGGCGCCTGTAGTCCCAGCTACTTGGGAGGCTGAGGCAGTAGAATGGCATGAACCCGGGAGGCAGAGGTTGCAGTGAGCCGAGATCGTGCCACTGCACTCCAGCCTGGGCCACAGAGCAAGACTCCGTCTTAAAAAAAAATAAAAATAAAATAAATAAATCCAAATAGAAGTACGTCAAAACCAAAGCCAAAGAAAGAATCTTGAGACTAGCAAAAGAGAAACAGCACCTTATGGACAAGGGATCCTCAAAAGAATTATCCTATGATATCTTATCAGAAAACATAGGGGCAGCAGGTGATGGAATGTGTATATCCAAAGGATTAAAAATGAAACAGAACAAAGCAAAACAAATGACATTATCCAAGTTTTGTATTGTATAGAAAAATTACTCTTTAAAACTGAAACAGAAATTAAAACAGCTTTGGAAAATAAACTAAAGTAAAAACTAGTAATAAAAAAATAATAATTGGATCTTTCATGCCCCAATTTCTGTAGTAGATATAACAAATAAACAGAAAATTGCTAGCCCAGAAAACATGGTGAAACCCCATCTCTACTAAAAATACAAAAAGTAGCCGAGTGTGGTGGCAGGCGCCTGGAACCACAGCTACTCAAGAGGCTGAGGCAGGAGAATCGCTTTAACCTGGGGAGTGGAGGTTACAGTGAACCGAGATTGTACCATTGCACTCCAGCCTGGGCAACAAGAGCGAGACTCCATCTCAAATAAACAAGCAAACAAACAAACAAAAAAGTATAAACCAACTGAACCTAACAGTATATTCAATCCAACAACAGAAGAATACACATTTTTCTCAATTTCACATTAAACATTCTCTAGGACAAACTGTATGTTATCTCATAAAAACAAGTATCAATTAATGTTAAAAAAAATCACATAAAGTATGTTCTCTGAATACAATGAAATTAAATTAGAAATAAATATCAAAAAGATTTGGGAAATGCATGAATATGCAAGAATTAAACAGAACTCTTTTAAATAGCAAATATTCTGAAGAATAAATAACAATGGGAATTAGAAAAATACTTAGAGATCAATGAAAATGAAAACACAACATATCAAAACATGTAATACAATCAAGACAGTTTTTTTAATTTTTATTTTTTATGGATACATAGTGGACTATATAATTATGAGGTACATGTGATGTTTTGATAAATGCATAGAAGGTGAAGACAGTTTTCATACTGAAGTATATACTATAAACTTCTATATTAAAAAGAAGTACCACAAATAACCTATCGTTCTATCTTAAGAAACTATAAGAACATAGCGAATCCAAATCAAGCAGAAGAAAAAAAGAATAATAGCAGAAATAAATAAAATATAGAATAAAAAGAACAATAGATGAGCCAAAAGTTGTTTTTTCAAAAACTTTAATAAAATTGACAAAAATCTATTTATATTGACTAAGCAAAAAAGGATAGGAATCCACTTACAATCAGAAAAGCTAGACAGATATTACTACCTGTCTTACAGGAAAAAAAAACTGAGCATATTATGAAAAATTATATGATAAAAATTAGATAAGCCCAGAACATATTTCTGGAGTGATTCTAAGTCCTGGAACAGACTCAGGAAGAAATGGAGAATCTAAATAGATTCATAACAAGTAAGGCGATTTAACTTGTAGCCATTTTGTTTGCAAGTAAAAGCAAAGAACAAAATGGATTCACTGGTAAATTTAACCAAATATCTATAGAAGGATTAAAAGAATCCTGCGAAAATTCTTCCAAAAAAAAAAATAGAGTGGGAGGAAACACTTCTCAATTCATTCTATGCAGCCAGTATTACACTGATACTAAAAGTAGAAAGTCGTCACAAGAAAGGAAACAACAAACCAATATCCCTCATGTCCCTCATTAATATAGATACAAAAATCATCAACGAAATGCTAGCAATCCAAATCTTGTAATATACAAAATGGCTTCTCCAACATCACTAAGTGAGATTTACTTCGGGAAAGCATGTTTAATTCAATATATGAAACCTAATCAAAATAATAAACCATCTCATTAGGATAACAAGGAAAAAACAAACAAAATATATGATTATCTCAACAGTTACATCAAAAAAGCATTTGACAAAATCTAACACCTTTTCATAACAAAACACTCAATAACTGGGATCAGAAAGAAACTTTTTCAATCAGCTAAAGGGTGTATAATAATACCCATAGCTAACATCAAACTTCAATAAAAAGAGACTGAAAATCTTGTACTAGAGATTCCAGTCAGCACAATAGGGCAAAAAAATAAATAAATAAAATGTATTCAGATAGCAATAGAAGGAGTAGAATTCTTTCCAATTTTAAAAGCCTTTGGTGTATACAAAAAATTCAAACAAACACACTAAAAACAATTATTTAAGCTTGTAAACAAGTATAGCAACATTAATGATACAAGGTTACACATGAGTAATAAAAATTAAAAAAAATCCATTTACAGTAACGTCAAAAAAAGTATAATAATTAGGAACAAATTTAACAAAGAATGTAATCCTCATAAACTAAAACCTACAAAATACTGTTTAAAAAATATAAGAAAACTTGAATAAATACAGAAAGACCTCCTACTAATGGGTTGCAACTTAATATAGTTAAGATGACAATATGCTCCAATTAATCTACAGATTCAATATAATCTCTATTAAAATGCCAGCTGACCCTTTTGCACAAATTGACAAATTTATTCTAAAATTCATATGTAAATTCAAGAAACCTAGAATAATCCTACCAAAAAATTTTGAAAAATGAAATACGCTCACATTTTCCAATTTCAAAACCTACTACAAAGATATATTAATCAAGACAATGTAGTACTGGGATAAGGATAGGTACAAATGAACAACAAGTACATGAAGAGATGCTCAATATCATTAGACATTAGGAAAATAAAAAGCAAAACAGTAAAATTTTCATACCACCCAGAATGGCTATGATTAGACATGATGGACAGGAACAAGAACAAGTGTTAGCAAGGATGTGAAAGAATTGGGATCTTTATAGACTGCTGGTGGAAATATAAAATCGTACAAGTGCTTCAGAAAAATGATTTTCTACTTTCACAAAAACTTTTACATAGAATTATTATAACCCAGCAATTTCACTCCTAGCTATAGAATCGAGAGGTCTGAAAACATGTCCACAGAGAAATGTAGACCCAAATGTCCACAGCAACTTTATAGTAACAAAAACAGGAAACAACCCAAGTGAAAATCTGATGAATAGACAACAAAATATGGTCTAATCTGTAAAATGGAATATTATTCAGCCTTGCAAAAATAATTACTGATGCATGAAACAAAACAGATGAACCTTGAAAATATGCTAAGTGAAAGAAACCAGATACAAAGACCATACATTACATGGTTTAATTCATATTAAATATTCTGAATTGGCAAGTCTGTACAAGCAATAAGTTTATTAGTAATGTCTTAGTCCACTTTGTGTTACTATAAAGGAATATATGATGCTGGGTAATTTATAAAGATAAAAAGGTTTATTCATCTTGTAGTTTGCAGACTGTACAAGAAGTATGGCACCAGCATCTTTGTGGTTTTGGTGAAGGCCTCAGGTTGTTTTACTCATGGTGGAAGGAGAAAGGGAGCCTGTGTGTGCAGCGATTACATGGCCAGAAGCAGGCAAAAGAGAGAAGGGGAGGAGCCAGGCTTTTAGTCCATTTTGACTAAAATACAAGTTCTTGTGAGAACTAATAAAGTGAGATCTTATTCCACCCTGAGAAAGTGCATTAATCTATTCATGAGAGATATGCCCTAATGACTAAAACATCTACCATTAGGTTTCATCTCCAACATTGGAAATTAAATTTCAACGTGAGATATGGTGGGAACAAATAAATCTTACTTAAACCACAGCAAGTAGTTTCCAGGAGAATGTGGGCGGGAGGTATGAGGTACAATTGCTGATGGCTATGAGGTGATGAAAATATTCTAGAATTAGATAGTAGCGATGGTTGTAAAATTTTGTGAAGATTAAAAAAAATTGAATTATATACATTAGCGTAAATTGTATTGTATGTTAATTACATACCAATAAAAAGGAAGAAAATTTTGTGACTGTTTAAATAGAGTAGACCCTTAAAGTGACCTTATTCAATAAGCTATTAGAATGAAATGATAAATATTCTACACTCTGAGAGGTAATGTTCTTTGCAGGGAAAGAAATGTTAGCTATAAGCATTTCTAATGGATATAAGCATATGTATCCAATGATAGCACAAGTAATTAACCTTTGCTTAGTTGTCTTGCTACCGTTGTCATGAAGAAAAAAGAAGAAAATGTTTTTAAAGATTTTTCAAATCCAAAAAGACCAATAAAGTACTAAATTACCCCCAGAAAGAACATAATTTGCTCAAACATCAAACTCTTAATATTTTTTTTGAGTTTTAAACTTAAGTTTTGTCTCTTTAAAGATGTAGTCTTCTCCCCAACATCCAAAAATAATAGTTCGAGCTTCTACAGGAGTATAGGACAAAATTATATTTAAGGTATTAAAATGAGCTAATATGAACATGTAAACGTCTTTGATATGTGGTCAAATTATTTCAATAATGATGAAAAGTAAGAATATTTCTAATGCCAATACATTAATATTATGTCATTTTAAACAGTAAGATAATTCAAAATAAAATAGAGAAGACAAATGATCCTTAAGCCTTTTCTTAAAGATAATTCTGATGTCTTACGAAAAGAATATGCAATGTAATTAATATTAATTATACAATCTCTTAGATAAAAACATCAATACATTCTTAGTAACATAACAAAGTGAAAAGTAGCTTAATAAGCAGTATATATGCACCCTGAAATAGTTAAAATCAATTTGTAAATAATTAATAAAAATAGTGATTTGGGATATTTGGCATTCAGTTGATAGAGCTTAAAGGAAAAAAAATTAATCTCTATTCTGGTTAATTTTATATATTCTAGTTATTTTTTTTAATTTCTAAGTTTTATTTTAAGTTTAGGGTGCAGGTTTGTTACATAGGTAAGTGTATGCCATGGTGACTTGCTACACACACCATCTCATCACCCAGGCATTAAGCCCAGCATCTGTTAGCTATTCTTTCTGATCCTTTCCCTCCTCTCACACTCCACCCTCCAACAGGCCCCAGTGTGTGTTGTTGCCCCCCATATGTCCATGTGTTCTCATCATTTAGCTCCCACTTATAAGTGAGAATGTGTGGTATTTGGCTTTCTGTTCCTGCATTAGTTCACTAAGGATAATGACTTCCAGCTCCATCCATGTCCCCACAAAGGACATGATCTGCATGGCATTCCATGGTATATATGTACCAAATTTACTTTATCCAGTCTATCATTGATAAGAATTTAGGTTGATTTCATGTTTTTGCTATTCTGATAGTGCTGCAATGAATGTATGCATGCATGAGCCTCTATAATAGAATGATTTATATTCCTTTGGCTATCTACCCAGTAATGGGACCGCTGTGTTGAACAATATTTCTGCCTCTAGATCTTTGAGGAATCACCACAGTGTCTTCCACAAAGGTGGAAGTTTTTTTTAATTATTTTTATCTTGAGTTCTGGAGTACATGTGCAGAATGTGAAAGTTTGTTACATAGGTAAAAAAAATACATATTTTTAATCTATCCATGACATAGTCTCAGAGTATATTTGTCAGAAACACACAAAAAAGATAAAGTAGGTTTTTCCTTTGTTTTGTTTTGTTTTATTTTTCCAAGATGACAGATAAGAGGCATTGCTAACATGCCTCACTCGGAAGGAAAAAATACTGTGTAGAGATTCACACTGTGACCTTTTTTTAAGAAGTGACACAATAACTGAGCAGGAAAATCAAATGAACCAACAGACTTTTTGAAGGAATCAGCAGGGTGCAGCCTTTACTGTGAGTCAGGTAATGGACTGAGTCCCCAGAATGTGAGAGGGGAAGAGACTGCCTCTAAGACACACCCCTCCACCAGGGAATCTGAAAGTCCAGGCCACAGGCAATGGCCTCAACTCTCTCCAGCCTGCACAGGAAAAAACCTGGGGAAGGTCATAGAATATAAAAGTAAGAGCAATGGTGGGAACGCCCTTGTGTACACTCCCAATCCACAGTGTGGATCAAGGGAAGTCACTCCTTATTGTTCCCCATGGGGAACTCTGCAGAGGTTAACCAAATAGTTCAACCAGTGGTCACAGGTTGAAAGAAGTCCTCAACTGTGTTCCACAATATAACCTCAGGTGGGGATTAACTCCTTTGGCTAGGGCCAGGAGGTGGAAGACAAGTAAAAAGTTGGCTGTAGCTGCAAGTACAGGAGCTGGACACCCAGCTTTGCTGGTGAATGGGATCCACACTTGGGATCTCCACAGGAAAAGCTTATGACCCAGGGCAATTGCAAGTTCTGGGTGTGGGCTGCCTGAAACTTAGCTTGCTGCTGCCAGTGGAACACTGCAGGAGTGGATCTGTCTTGCCAAAATTGTGGGATCTGTGTGGGGTTTGCTGCTGCCTGCTATACTCCACTCCTTGCGCAAACCCTTCTGTGAAGCAGAGGCAGCAACACTTCCCTCTGGAACATCAACCCAATGGCCAGGGAAACACCCCCATCCCCCAATACTCGCAGGAGCTGCTGCTTTCCCTGAAGGCAGAGAGTCAGAGCACTAACAGACCTAGTTCAATCCCCACCTGATTTTGCCTTACCAGTTGCCCTGGGAGCTTAACACAAAGACTAGAAACTTTTTGGAGCTATATGGCCCCACCTATTGCCTGAGATATGAGAGGACCCATCCTGGACCACATAAGGTAAGCAAAAATCCCACTGCTACTATCACAGCTGGTGTTCTTCTGCAAGCGCCACCCATTGTCTGGAGGTCAGTCAACACAGCTCATTACAACATCTCCTGGTAGAATAACACTGCTCAGGAAGTAGAAAATGGCTGAATGATCTCAGCTATCACCCTCACCTACACCACTCTGACGAACCAGGAGGTCCTGAGTATCTTCATGTGACCAGTTGATGACTACTATA
This sequence comes from Theropithecus gelada, assembly GCF_003255815.1. Classification (NCBI taxonomy): domain Eukaryota; kingdom Metazoa; phylum Chordata; class Mammalia; order Primates; family Cercopithecidae; genus Theropithecus; species Theropithecus gelada. Next base: position 87,525,948 of record NC_037685.1, read on the forward strand.
ACCAGCACTGAAGAAAGTCAACACACTAAGACTATGTATAACCAAGGAATCACACAGAGACTCCATCACTCCCCTGCCACCCCCATTAGAGCTGATGTTACTACTCCCAGCTGGGAGACTTGAGGACAGGAAACATTACTGGATCCTTTGCATACATTCCTCACTACCAGCCTGTAGTGTGGCAGCTTCACTGAGTGGCTAGACCTAGAGGAACAAAAACACTCACAGCAATCTGGCTCCCAGGGACTCCCATTCCTAGGGGACTGGGAGTGCACCACATCAAAGAATACCCCGCATGACAAAATAATCTGGATGGCAGGCCTTGAGCATTAGATCTCTCCAGGGGTGGGAAGTTTCTTTCAGCAGAGTCACAGTTGCAGTGCTGAGCTCAGCAGGGAGAGTCTGGAGCTCACCTCTACAATCAGAGAGCTCTGGTGCCTATGAAGGGTCTTGGAGAAGGGGACATCTTTCTTCCCTCATCCATTACCACAGGTACAGTGGGGCATCTCCCACAGGGGGTGGATGTGGGTACAGCTATAGATAGCCATTCTGGAACATGTCAGGGTGACTACATCCCCGTAGGTGTAGCATCCTTCGGGTTCAGACTTGCTCAAGAGATAGTCACAATTTCTCTCTACTTAGAACATCAGCATTCCTATGGATGAAAAGAAGTGCCTGTCTCATCTGAATAGCCAGAGCGTTGGGACTGGAGTGTATCTGAGAGGTGGATAGCTTTCCTGCTGACCTGGAAGGAGTTAATGGGGTGACTCCAAGCCTTCTCCCTAGTAAGAACTCAGTGTGACTCACTGAGAGCTCCTCCAGCCACCTCTGTCAAGGCTGAGACTTCTGCCATCCATGGGTATTGCATTCACCCACCTGCTTTAGCCACATTCTATGCAGGGACACATCCCCTACTGGCCTGAAGCTCAAACCATCAAACCAGTAAATAAAATACTGGGGAAAAATAAATAAATAAGAAGTGCACACCATGGAGGAATGAGATAAGCTTCAAGAGACCTCTATCATTCCAACCCCATAAGAGGCAGTGAACTTGCTGACACACAAAACACATTGTTGCTAAAATAAGCATATGAGAAAGCCATCATACAATGACTCTCTATAACCAAGTAATTCTTATAAAGTCTTCATCCTTGAAAGCATCAAGAACAAAATTAAGATGCTATTAACTATAAGGATAAGAGTCACATTCTTAAGAGGAAAAAGGAAATTTTAAAAAAATAGTCAAATCAAACATGAATTCAAGAAAAATTAAAAGAAATAGTCTACCCAAAGGAGAAGAAAGCAGAAAAGTAAATCTGATAATACGACAAAACAGGGTTCTATAACTCCTGGAAAGAATTACACTAGCTCTCCAGCAATGGATCCTAACCAAGATGAAATCTTTGAAATATTAGATAAAGACTTCAGAAGATTTATTATTAAGCTATTCAAGGAGATACCAGAGAAAGGTAAAACCACCATGAAGAAATATTTAAAAGCAGTTCAGCATTTTAATGAAAAATTGTCTGGAGAAATAGATATTACAAAGAAAAAACAGCCTTTTGTGTTAACTCCCTTGGTCACTCTGCCTCTCCTGTTTCTCTTCTGTTATTATAAATTGGTTCATCTTTGCTCCTTTCTAGCACTGAGACTTCAACATGGTTCTATGTTTTCTGAATCTTAGTTTCCTCAAATTTAAAATGGGTTGATATCTGGGATGGTTGTGGAATCACATGGGGGAAAATGTGTTGAGCACTTATCCTTCCCTGCACTGAAGCAGGCACTCTTTTCCCAGCTGGAAGCAGCCTAGTCTGCAGGAGTGACGCTGCAGGCTGTCTCCCTTCTCATGTCCCACAAGAGCTGGGGCAGCAGGCACACTGGTGGCTGTCCTCATCTGGGCAATCCTTCACACAGGTTTTGTCTGTCATGGAAAGAGAAGAGTCTATCTGGACATCAAGCATGACACGTGTCTCCCCTATAGTCTTTTTTATTGTTGTTTTTCTTTTGTTTTTCTTTCTTTTTTTTTTTTTTTTTTTTTGAGAAGGATTCTTGCTCTGTTGCCCAGGCTGGAGTGCAATGGCATGATCTTGGCTCATTGCAACGTCTGTCTCCTGGGTCCGAGTGATTCTCCTGCTTCAGCCTCTGGAGTAGCTAGGATTACAGGCACCCACCACCGGGCTTGACTATTTTTTTTTTTCTTTTTTTTTTTTTTAGTAGAGATGGGGTTTCTCCATGTTGGCCAGGATGGTCTCAAACTCCTGACCTCAGGATATCTGCCTGCCTTAGCCTCCCAAAGTGCTGGGATTAAAAGCGTCAGTCACCACACTCAGCCAGCCTCCCCTGTGTTTTCCCTCCTGTGTACCGTGGTGGGAGGAGAGGTGTGCGTGAGGAAAAAAAAAAAAAAAAAAGAAAAAACTGCCAGAACGTCTGGGAATATAAGACACATTTAGGAAATTATGAAATGCAGTGGAAAGTTGGAAAGTATGAACAATGGAGTCGAACTAGTAGAAATAAATAATTTCGGAGATTAAAGACACTGTTTTGAATTAACTCAAACAGACCAACAACAACAACAAAAAAGAATCAAAAGAAATAAAGTCCCCAAGAATTATGGGGTTATGTCAAACAACCAAATCTAAGAATAATTGGTATTCCTGAGAGATAAGAGAAACAAAACTGCTGGAAAATTTATTTGAGGGAATAACTGAGAAAAACTTCCCTGGCCTGGCTAGAGACTTAGCTACCAAAATCTAAGAAGTTCAAAGAATTCCTGGGATATTTGGTGCAAGATTTTCACCAAGACATACAGTCATCAGGCTATCTAAAGTCAGCATGAATGAAGAATTCTAAGAGCAGCAAGACAAAAGCATTAGGTAATCTACAAAGGAAGAACTATCAGACACTTCTCAGCAGAAACCTTACAAGTCAAAAGGGACTGGGGTTCTATTGTCAGCCTCCTTAAACAGGATAAATGTCAGCCAAGAATTTTGCATCCAGCAAAACTAAGTTTTGTAAATGAAGGATAAAGTCATTTCAGACAGATAACTGCTGAGGTAATTTGTCACTACCAAATCAGCACTACAAGAAATGCTAAAAGGAGTTCTAAACTTTGAGACTAAAGCCCAATATGCACCAAAATTGAATTTTCTGAAAGCTTAAAACTCACAGGAACTATAAAACAATAACACAGCAACAAAAAACAAACTACCTAGGTAACAATTAATATGATGAAGAGAATAGAATTACATTCAATATTAATCTCAAAATTAATATTGAATGTAATTGGCCTAAATGCTCAACTTTAAATGATACAGAATAGCAGAATGGATTTAAAAATCACACACCAAGTATCTGTTGTCTTCAAGAAACTTACCTAACAAAAATAGATTCATATAAACTCAAGGTAAATGGGTGGAAAAAAAAAAAAAACTCCACACAAATGGAAACCAAAAATGAGGAGTAGCTATTCTTATACCAAACAAAACAGACTTCAAAGCAAAAACAGTAAAAAAAAATAAAATAAAATAAAATAAAAGACAAAGGTCATTATATAATGATAAAGGATCAATTCACAAGAATATATTACAATCTAAATTTTTATACATCAACACTGGAGCTCCCAGATATATAAAATAATTAAAACAATTACTACTGTACCTAAGAAAAGAACTAGACAGCAACACAATAATAGTGGGAGACTTCAACATACCACTGACAACACTGAACAGATAGTCAGGACAAAACATCAAAAAAGAAACAACGGACTTAAACAATGCAGTAGAACAAACGGACTTTACTATTTACAGGACATTCTGCCCAAGCACTGCAGAGCATACATTCTTCTCATCAATAAATGGACCATTCTCCAAGACAGACCATAGGATAGGCCACAAAGCAAATCTCAATAAACTTAAGAAAATAGAAATCATATTAAGTATCTTTTTAGACCACAGAGGAATGAAACTGGAAATCAACTCCAAAAGGAACTCTAAAAACTACAAATACAATACACGGAAGCTAAATAATCGGTCCCTGAATGACTTCTGGGTTAAAAATGAAATCAAGACAGAAATTAAAAAGTATTTGAAGTGAATGGCAATAATGACACAAGTTATCAGAACCTCTGGGATATAACGAAAGCAGTGCTAAAATGAAGTTTGCAGTGCTAAAATGAATTTTACAGTGCTAAATGCCTACATCTGAAAGTCTGAAGGAGCACAACTTGACAACTTAATGTTACACCTTAAGGAACTAGAGAAACAAGAACAAACTGAACCTACAGTTAGCAGAACAAAAGAAATAAAAAATGTTAGAATAGAACTGAATGAGATTCGAAGAAAAAAATACAGGCGATAAATGAAACAAAAAGCAAGTTATTTGAAAGGATAATAAACAACCATTAGATAGATTAACCAAGAAAAGATGAGAGAAAATCCAAATAAGCTCAATTAGAAATGAAACTGGAGACATTACAACTCATATCACAGAAACACAAAAGATCATTAGAGACTATTGTGGACACCTTTATGTGCACTAACAAGAAAACCTAGAGGAAATCAATAAATTCCTGGAAACACACAACCCTCCTAGATTAAGCCAGGAAGAAATAGAAACCCTGAACAGAACAATAACAAGCAGTGAGATTGAATCAGTAATTTTAAAATTGCCAAGAAAAAAGCAATGGATTCACGGCTGAGTTCTAGCACACATTCAAAAAGAATTGGTACCAATTCTGCTTCAACTATTTCAAAAGATTGAGAAAGAGTGAATCCTATCTAAATCATTCTATGAATCCAGTATCATCCTGATACCAAAACTAGGAAATAACAGAAAAAAAAATACAGATGAGTACACTTGATGAACATAGATAGAAAAATGCTCAACAAAGTACTGGCTAACTGAATCCAACAACTCATCAAAAAGATAATGCAATATGATCAAGTGAGTTCATTCACAGGGATGAAAGGATCATTTAACATAAGCAACTCAATAGTGTTGCATCACATAAACAGAAGTAAAAATAAAAATCATGTGATCATCTCAATAATATTATCAAAATGACCATACTGTTCAAAGCACTCTACAAATTCAATGCAATTTCCATCAACATAGCAGCATTGTTTTTCACAGAATTAGAAAAAAAAAAAAAAAAAGCAACCCTAAAATTTATATGGAACCAAAGAAAAGTCCAAATAGCCAAATCAATCCTAAGTAGAAAGAACAAATCTGGTGTGATCACATTACTGGACTTCAAATTATACTACAAGGTTGTAATTACCAAAACAGCCTAGCACCAGTATAAAAACAGGCATATAAACCAATAGAATAGAATCGAGAACCCAGAAATAAAACCAAATACTTTGACATAAAAGCCGAATACTTTGAATTAAAGCCAGTTTTGCTGAGGGGTTTAATCATACAGGGATGCTGAATTTTGTCAAATGCTTTTTCTGTGTCTATTGAGATTATCATGTGATTTTCAAAAATTCTGTTTATGTAGTGTATCACACTTATTGGCTTGCATATGTTAAACCATCCCCTCATCCTTGATATGAAATCCACATGATCGTGGTGTATTATCTTTTTGATATGCTGTTGGATTTGGTTAGCTAGTATTTTGTTGAATATTTTTGCATCTATATTCATCAGGTGTATTGGTCTGTAGTTTCCTTTATGTTGTTATGTCCTTTCCTGGTTTTGGTATTAGGGTGATACTGGCTTCATAGAATGATTTAGGGAGGATTCCATCTTTCTCTATCTTTGGGAATAGTGTCAAAGGATTGGTACCAATTCTTCTTTGAATGTCTGATAGAATTCATCTGTGGATCCATCTAGTCCTGCATTTCTTTGTAACTTTTTAATTACCATTTCAATCTCACTACTTGTTACTGGTCTGTTCAGAGTCTATTTCTTCCTAGTTTAATCTAGGAGAGTTAGTTATTTCCAGGAATTTATCCAGGCCCTCTAGATTTTCTAGTTTATGGGTATAAAGATGTTCATAGCAGGTTTGAATGATCTTTTGTATTTCTGTGGTATCAGTTTTATAACTTTTTATTTATTAGATTATTAATTTCTCTTTTTTGTAAAAAATATATAGCCATTTTTAAATAATAATAAAAATATTAACATAGGGACATTTCTGTGCATGCTTTTATATTTTTAAATCTATAAAGGCATCACATATTTCATTTTCTATTAAACAGAAATTTTAATGTCAGACATTTGTACACTATGTATATTTAACTATAGACTCTAGTTTTTACCTGTCATTGTTTCTTAAATATGGCAAATGCTATAAATGGGGATGTAGAAGTATAAGGCAATAAAATAAATATTTTTTTATGAAACCAGGCTATTTTAATTTTACTTTTTTTTGTTATTTTTGTTTTCTTTCTTTCTTTCTTTCTTTCTCTCTCTCTCTCTTTCTTTCTTTCTTTCTTTCTTTCTTTCCTTCTTTCTTTTCTGCTTGAGTAAATTTTTTTTCTAATTATGGAGAAGCATTGTATGGTGATGAAATACAACTCTGGAAATGTACTCTTATTTTATAGTTATCAGATAGGACCAATACTGGAGTCCAAGATTTTCTCGAGGAAACTATGTTGAATTATCTAACTATCTGAGTCTATTTTGTGTGACAACAGGAGTCAGATTGAAAGGGAAGAACGTTTCTATTTGGTTCTGGATTTTATACTGGGCATTTTCCTTGAAACAACTTGTATAGTTTTGTTCTGATCCCCCACTTTAATATATGCACACACATGCACACACTCACACACTTTTCTTTTAATGTTTAGATGTTATGTCTTTAGTCATAAGAGGTCTGGAGAAAATGTACTGAATATAACACGGATTTGTATGCTGGGTTCATAAGGTATTAAATTCATATATTTTCTATCTCCAGGGTCGTTTATCTCTTAGTCACACTATTTCTGAGAGAATCATTCATAGTCCTACTCCTCATTTGCAAATTATATCATTGGAAAAATTTTATTATTGAAGTTACATTTTGTTTGAGAGAGACATGTTAATATGGGATAGATATGCTAATGAAAAGAAACTAAGAAGAGTAAGCATAATAAAAAAGTTTAAAAAGATATAAGGAATCACAGTCTTGACCTGTCTATCTATTCATACACACATTTAGCATTTATACTTAAGGGCCCCAGTTGTAATATAAATTCCCAGAACAGTCTGATTAATGAACGAGTAGGTTGAGTGGGACATCACGCAGTAACTTTAACAGGCAAACACTGACACATTAGCATTCAGTGATCTCTTCCCAGAAGGAAAAACCTAACACACAAAGAAGTATGCAGAAAGAAGATAAAAGAAAGACAGCATGCGTTGAAAAAAAAAATAGTTTTTAAATCACTTGAAGATTTTTCTCTCAATTCTTGCTTTCTTTAATAAAGTGAAGGAACTTCTGTAATTTACTGCAAAGGAGCAAGGAGCAAAAGTTACATTGTTTCAGATTTCATTTGCCTTCAGCAAGGTTTTGAAAACTACTAAAACTATTTTATGAAACATAAAAAAAGTGGTTTTCCTGTCACTAATAAATGTTATTCTTTCAGCCTCACCAGTGAAATCTCATCTTCTCAGGAAAAAATTCAAGCTTACCCTATTGAAATTTGACCTACACCTTTCTGATTTCAGGACATAGTACCAAAATGCATATATTAAGCATAATTATTTAATTACACATATTTTTATTAAATCCAGACTTTTATGATAGACATTTCAAATTGTCTCATTTTAATCATGCTTCATTTATCTAGGGTCTCCAGAAATTATTACATTTTGTCAGCTCCTTTCCCTCCTCTCATCTGATGCATAGTTGGTAATAAAATCTTTGCACCCTTCCCTTCCTCCTTCTTTTATACCTGGATTTGGCAGTTGCTTGAAGATGACTTGGACTCTATTATAAATGGAGCTTCCTTTTAAGATCCAATGTTTATGAGAGTGTTCCTTTGATTGTTTTATTAATTTTACTACAGACAAATGGCAAATGTGATACAATCTGTGAAACCAACTGTGCTTGCATTTATATTATGTTTGATATGGCTCCTTTAAAGAAACCAGTGTAGCTTCATTCTATGGTTTGGCATTTCTGTGTCGAAGCTCTCTTTAGCTTATAAAGAAAGCAAAGGACACTGATTCATATGCTAGTACTCTAATGAGTGAAACAAGTGGACGTAGACTATAGTAAAGGCCGGAATTTGTGGCAACTAGAATGCATGCTTCACTAAAAGGGAGCTCACTCTGATTGCTGCCTTTAGAGATTGTGGGGTAGAAGTGTCACTTCCACTGAGTGTGTGGATTTTCAAAATAATCTAAAAGTCCACTTTGTTTCTGTTTTCCAAAGGTTTAATTTTTTTTTTTTTTTTTGGTAACAAACATGTATTTTTAAAAACAAAAAAATTTAAATTGCATTTTGTCTAAACAAAACACACATGTAGGCCAGATTTAGCGTGTGGGTTTTTGTTTGCTATTTACCTTTACACTACGTTGAAAAATTTCTGTTTTATCAAATCCTGACAATCCTCTATGATACTACACTGAAGTTCTCCTGGATGACTCTGCCAAAGGTAGCAAATTCATTTTCGCTAAGAATTTAAATGTGAGTTAATTATTTAATATGGTGATAAAAGTAGGGGTTAAAGTCTAATATGCTCTACCAAAGGGTCAATATATTTGTAAATTCTCCCCTTTCACCTTAATAAATGTAATCTTTTTATTATTTCTCCTGACTGTGATACTCGTATTTTAATACAAAAATACGAGTATTAAAAAATTTTGTATTAAAAAATATTTTTAATACAAAAATATCAATGTAAAATATTTATATTTACATTGATAAAACTAACTTCCAGGAGCATGAGTCACATTTATCCTTTGACTTCTCACTGCTTCTGGCACAACATCAAAACTTAAATGTGGCATGGCTCCTGGACTGAGAGCAATGGATAACAGCTACCATATATATAGCATTCATCATTATGTATTCCACATAAATTACAAAACTGACAAATTGTATTGAAATGGCAAAGGAAAAAACTTTACATTTTTGGATAATAGACAAAAATCTTTAAATCTCACTAAATGAACAGTAATTCACTCATTCTATAGAGACCCTATCTCTGGTTCAGAATATGGAAACCTAAAGAGAATTAGCTGGCCAAAAATAGAATGGAGAATGAGTTTCAGTTCCAAACAGAAAACATAAGCAACTTTTAATTATCGACCCACTCCTTTATTTGTGGAAGAGTGTTGCAGTGATTATTTAATTGAATAGCATTCCATTCATTTTCACAATGCTCATTTCTCTGCAAGCAGTACAAAAATAAAATCTTCAGTTTAAGTTTCTGCTTGGATTTTCTTATCCAATTACTTTAAGAATTCCTGAAATGATGACTATGGGCCAAGAATTTTAAATGACACTCTATATATGAATTTAAAAAGAATAAAAATGATGTTTCTTATTACTAAGAATTTAAGCTGAATTTGTTTTGCTTTAAAATGGTTTGTTTAGAGCCAATTACATAAGAAGAGTAGTGGCTTGAGGACTTAGCTTCATGTACATGTTTCAGTACTTTCAGTGAGACTTATTCTGAGTTTACGGCAACAACAGCTTCACCTATTCCATAGCACATTGTCTTCAGAACTTTCAATCATAGGTCATTAATTAACTTTAGACAGAAATTTCACTAAAGTATAGTTAATTTTCTACCTATTAAATACAGATGGCTTAGCTTATGATTTTTCAGTTTTATAATGACGTTAAAGTGCCACACATGCAGTAGAAACTTAAATTTTGAATTTTGATATTTTCCTCAGCCAATAATGTATAGCATGATATGCCTTAGCCATGCAGAGCAGTGGCAGTGAGCCTTAGCTCCCAGTGAGCCCCGGATTCATAAGGCTAAACATCCAATACTCTACCGTGGACTGTGGTGCTCGTGTTTTTTGTGTATTGGGTTTTGTGTTTTTGGATTCCATCGTGTCTACAAATGCTCACTGGTGTCTCCTGCTTCTGGTGAAAAGAAGAGAAAGGCAATTGCTTTGGAGATGAAACTCAAAATAGTAGCCCAGCATTAAGGTGACAAGCCAGTAATGGCCACTGCATATGAATTAAGACATATGCAATCCATGATCTTGACCATCCATAAGGATATGAAGAAAATCAGTGATGCAGTAAAATCATCAAAATGAGTAAAAAGAGCTGGACTGATTGATGATGTGGAAAAATTACTTGTCACATGAATCGGAAATATACAAGTTTGCATTCTTTAATCTACTCACAATCCAGGCAGAGGCAAGAAGTCTTTTCGATATGCTAAAATAGTGTGCTGACGATCTAATGTATAGGAAAATGTTTACAGCATGTCTTGAATGGTTCTAACACTTCAAAAGGTGCCATAATTTTCATAATGTAAAGGACAATGGTGAAGCAGCAGATGATATTACTGAAGGTGCCAAAGCTCCTAAGGAATAATTGCATGCATAATTGTGAATGAGAAATATTTGCTAGAACAAATGTTTATTGTCAACGAAATTAGCTTATTTTGGAAGTGCATGCAGGTGCATACATACATCCATTAAGAGTCCAAGACAGTGCCAGGATTCAAGGCATTCAAAAACCCTAGATATCTGTTTCTGGGTGGAAATTTAACCAAGCTCAAATTAAAGTCTTTCCTAAGCTACCACTTGGAGACCTCTAGAACATTCAAGAACCCTAGAGTAAGCCTACACTTCCCATTTATTATCATCATAACAAGAAAGTCTGGGTTATATTAGCTTTGTCTGAAGACTGGTTTTTGAACTATTTTTCTCTGCAGCCAAGAGAATATTGTAGGGAAAACAACATCTCTCTCGAGATTCTTCTGATCTTACACAATGCTCTGGGCATCCATAGCACATCGCTGGTGACATGTATCCTAAGGCAGATTGTGTATTCGCCACTGAACACAATCACACTCATTTGACCAATGGACCAAGGTGCAAGAGCTGTGTTCATATCATATTATGTACACGGAATATTTTTGCAGGCTGCTAAAATGACTGATTCTGGTCAAACTGTGAGTTTGGGAAAGATTCTAAAGGCTATCTGGAACATTTCTGTAACATAGAATGAGGTCACACAGTAATTTGAAAGAAAGTTTTGAAGACATGTGAACACATTCAAAGACATTAAGAAAGATTCTGCTGTTGATAAAATGGTATCAAGTTAGTAGTGCTTGGGAAAGAACTACAAATGGACATCAATGAAAAGGATATTCATAAGCTTGTTGGTACTGAGGCTGAAGAACTGTCCAATGAGCAGCTGATCAATTTGGAAGAGGGAAGAAATAAAGAAGTTGAGGAGAGAAAGAAGTTATATCCGAATCACCAAGAAAATTTGAAGCAAAAAATGTTTGCAGAATCTGATAAGGAAATATAGGATGCACTTGCTCGGTGTAAAGAAATATATAAAGAACAGCGGAAACACAAAATGTACAATCAAAACTTGACTATCTTCTTGAAGAACAACATGTTTGCTAAACTGTCCAGTGCTGATGCCTCAGCATCTTCTACCAGGTATTCTCAAGCCTCATTAGAAGAGAGGGAAATGATTGACTCTATCTCTGTAGCATCCCAATCATCCAGCAACTAACTGCCTAGTGTGCTTTCAGTTGTATATATTAATGGTGAGTACCTACACATGGTACTAGTATATTAATGATGAGTGCCTATACATAGTGAGTATTGATACCAGTCCATGGCCTGTTAGGAACTGGGCTGCACAGAAGGAAGTCAGCAAAGCTTCATCTGTATTTATAGCTGCTTCCCATTGCTCACATACTGCCTGAGCTTTGCCTCATGTCAGATCAGCAGTGACATTAGATTCTCATAGAAGCAGGAACCCTATCGTGAGCTGTGCATAGGAGGGATCTAGGACACATGCTCCTTATTGGAACCTAATGCTTGATGATCTGTCTCTGTCTCCCATCACCCCAAGATGGGTCTGCCTAGTTGCAGGAAAACGAGCTCAAGGCTGCCACTGATTCTACATTATGGCAAGCTGAAAAATTGTATCATTATATATTACTATGTAATAATAATAGAAATAAAGTGCACAATAAATGTAATGTGCATGAGTCATCCCTAAACCACTGTCCCCGCTCCCCAGCCTGTCACAAAATTGTCTTCCATGAAACCAGAGGTGCCAAAAAGTTTGGGGACCACTGACCTATACACTATTCTGCTTTTCACTCTGAGTATAGTATTTAATAAATTATATGAAAAATTCAACACTCTATTATAAAGTAGTCTTTGTATTAGATGATTTTCCTCAACTCTAGGCTGATGCAAGTGTTCTGAGCACAGGTGAGGTAGGCTAGGATATGTGGTAGCTTAGATGTATGAAAGTGTATTTTCAACCTCAAATATTTTTATCTTATGACAGGCTTATCAAGATATAATCTTGTTGTAAATCAAGGTTCTGTTTACTATCATAAATAACATAGTTATCGCCTAGGAATGCTCATTATTTCACACTTGTTAGTACCATCTTCAAAGTTTATTTTTTTCTTTTCTTGGTCATTTTTTTCTTTTGTTTGTATTTGGAATAAAGAATAGCACTTTTCTATGACACCTCCTAGGCTGTGCCTTTGAAGAATACATGAAGTGATTAGTTATTTAGTCCAAAGAAAACCAAAAGCAAACAAATTTAACTCAAAGGGCATGCGGTGTTAATGAGCTTGCTAGAGTCACCATTTTATTATTTGCTGTGGGGTAGAAAAATTCTTAGGGAAGGTGTTTGGGCACAATGTGACAACTGAGATGCCCACTAGGAAATGTTCATGTGAATTTAATAAATAGAGTTTTATTTAGTGTTAAGTAAACAGTATATAGAATGAGATTCCAACTGAGGTTTTATTTTTTATTTTTAGTTCATATTGTTTCAACTTATCATCTTTGCATTCAGTAATAGGTTCAATGGCATTCCTCACCAAAGATTTTAATGTTGTCACAGCTTGATAGGTTTGCTACTTTTCTTTCAAACTTTCTCATTCAGAAGATATAAAATGTTTAGAATTTTTTCTCAACCAAAGTATTGAATTCTAATGATTTGGAGTCCCCTTCTTGAACTGGCCATCCATTTGGTCAGTTATTATCTATTAATCAGCTTAATTTTGTTGTTATTTCAGTAATTAAAAGAGAAAAGCAGATTTCTGTGGTAGCTATTAGAGAGCTAAACTAAATTGCAATAATATATTTATGGAATGGAAAAATAATTGCAAATGGGTTTTAGCATAAGCAACTCTGCATACTCTCAATTTAGCTTCTACTTTCAAAACAGTTGTATGCATCAACACTTCCATGAGTACAAATTGGTACATGTGCATCAGGGAGGATACTTTGATAAATACAATGTTATTGATGGACACCAAGCACATTACAGAATGAAATAAATAATAATTTTTGGTATAATAGTCTATAAATATACCTTTTATTTGTAGGAACCATATTAGAACTGAAATGAAATGGATAAACATATTGGTATGAATTAAACGCAGGCATATGGCTTCCTGAATATTGAAGAAATATTATCTTATGTAAATATTTTAAATGGGAATGAATATTACATAAAAATAATGTAATATAAAATACATAGAATATAGTTGTATTGAAACATAGAAGTGCATGAGAAATTTAAGATCTTTACAAAACTCATATTTTACATGGTAGATTGTGTTAAGATTCTATTTTAAAACTTTATTGTTTTTCTCTTTTAATGAAATGAGAAACTAGGATTTATATATACTTTGTGATTTTTCCAAGCTATATGATTATATAGGATTAAAATCAGAACAACCCGAACACATGCATTCTTGTCCAAAAACATTTAAAAATTATGTTGGTCTAAATGTTTCTTTTTTGAGGATTATGAAATAAATGTTCTCAATATGAATTTTATCTTAAACTAAAAACACTCTGAAACATCACCAATAGTAGAATATTTCAGAATGAAGTACAATAAATTGTAGGAGATTAGCAATAGCTCCACATAACTTTAATAAAATCACTGCAAATGTCCTTATTGTGAATCTACAATTTAATAAATTGAATATGTAGTCTCCTATGGTGTTAAATACCTTAGCTATTAAAAATGCTATGAACATACACATTTTTTTCTTAATACGAACTTAATAATGCATTCAAACAAGTGTACCTGATTATTAAGAAGGGTGCATATGTATGCAGAAAAATTCAGAGAGTGCATAGAAGGGAAGCAAATGCTACACCAAATTCAAATTTTATATGGAAAATATCATGAAATATATCTATATCAATATAGCTATATATGTGTATATAGTCACATTTGTATCTATATATCTACTTGTATATATGTGTACATAAATGCATAGTAAATCACAAATACATTTTACAGCTTTGATTCACAATATTCATAGTTTTGTATACCTACATTATTAATTTTCTCAGTTCCCCTTTACCACCAAACACATAACTACTATCATAAACTCACCTCTATTATCAGTTAATATGTAAACATAAATCAGTTATTGATTATTACACTTCCTGTTTGTTGCCGTATAAGTGAAACAACTAATGAATTATCATTTATCTTTTCTTAAAAATCTGAAAATGGTTATTTTATATTATCATTATAATGCAATTTTGATCATATTCTTTATTTCTTGCAATTGGCTTTGTGGAGAGTCTATTCAATTAAAGTCAAAATAAATTGTTATGTACTGAATGTTTGTGTCCTCTCAAATTTATATGTTGAAGGCCTAACTCATCAATGTAGCTGTATTTGGATATGGGGCTTTTATGGACATAATTAAGGTTAAAAGAGGTCCACTGAGATTAGCATTCATACCAAAAGAGACACATGAGAGGCCGGGCGCGGTGGCTCAAGCCTGTAATCCCAGCACTTTGGGAGGCCGAGACGGGCGGATCACGAGGTCAGGAGATCGAGACCATGCTGGCTAACACGGTGAAACCCCGTCTCTATTAAGAAATACAAAAAACTAGCCGGGCGAGGTGGCGGGCGCCTGTAGTCCCAGCTACTCGGGAGGCTGAGGCCGGAGAATGGCGTGAACCCAGGAGGCGGAGCTTGCAGTGAGCTGAGATCCGGCCACTGCACTCCAGCCTGGGCGACAGAGCGAGACTCCGTCTCAAAAAAAAAAAAAAGAAAAAAAAAAAGAGACACATGAGAGCTAATTTGCTCTCTCCACAGGCACAAAGAAGAGGTCGTATGAACACAAAATGAGATGACTGCTATCTACAAGCCACAAAAGTTGGCCTCAGAATGAAACCTACCTTGCCAGCACCCTAATTTTGGATTTCTCATCCTCTAGAAAAAAATTTTATTATTTAAACCACTTGGTCTGTGATATTTGTTTGGTAGCCCAAGCTGACTAATACAAAAGTATTATGAAGAACATAAATTTAGAGCATTAGGAACACTGCCCTCCCCACATGAGACTTAGGGCACAGTCAATGCATTGCAGTTTCTGAACACAAAGAATCAGGTCCCTCAGGCCAACCATAATCTTTGCATCCTGCATTTCCAGCCTTGATACCTCCATCTGAAAACTATTGTCTGGGCCCTTGCCAGAGGCTTCTCACCAAGACCTCTTCATGGTGGGGAAGGGGAGGATTTTGAAGACATTTTTCCCTACACTGACTCAGTACTCAGTACTTTTTCCAGTACTAGTTATTTTACTTTCTCTCTCCCTGGACCCCAGGTCCATAAAATGGCAGGAGTGTTTTGTGCAGAGCAGCCTCAGCATTGAGGCATCTCCCCATTCCACCCCACCAACGTCTGTAGTGATAAACCTGACTCTCATCGGGCACTAGTCTTGAACATTGGTGGAGCTGGCACTTGCTTATTTTGCTTCTGCTATGGAAGTAAGTGATTAAAGACTTGACTGTTATTTTCATTTTGGCTTGTCGTCTTAATTGACTAATCCAACACATGGTACCTCAATTCGCTCCAGCTCAACTCAGCTCTTGACAATTTATTTCTTTAAAAGTTTCCAAAACATCTCTTAAAAGATATTATTGACTCTAGAATCTGTCATAACAAAGTAGTTCTCTTACAATTTTATAGATTAAAAATGATATATATTCAACCACATGTTGTTATAGTGAAATTTTTACTGATTTTTATATTAAGATTTTTCTTAGAAAATGATAAAATTATATATATATATATCTCCAATTATGCTTAAAGTTTAGAAAACATATATTCAATAAATAACTCAAACATGCAGATAAATGAAAGTACTGTTTTAACTCTTCTGTCGTATTGAAAGGAATGACAATTTAATGACTGGTGGCTAAACTTGAGTTACCTATTTTGAATATAACCATGAGTGTGAAACACTATGTGTAGAAATGCTGATAAAAGGTGTAGGCAGATTCTCTGAACACATAGTGAAACTACCGTATCACTATTGGACTTTATACTCTTCATTGCTGGACTTTTTAAACTGCAGAATTGAAAGCATTTTGAAATTATTTTTATTAGAATTTTTGGTCTAAAGATGAATCTCTCTCTCTCTCTCTCTCTCACACACACACACACACACACAAAATATATACTGTATGAGTTCATTCTCGCAATGCTCTAAATAAATACCTGAGCCTGAGCCTGGGAAATTTATGAAGAAAAGAGGTTTAATTGGCTCATGGTTCTTCAGGTTATAAAAGGAACATGGCTGAAGAGGCCTTGGGAAACTCACAATTATGGCAGAAGGCAAAGGAAAAGCAGGCACAATTTTCATGGCAGGAGCAAGAGTAAGAGAGAGAAGTGAGAGGTGCTACACCCATTTAAACAACCAGGTCTGTCATGAAAACTCATTCAATATCATGAGAACAGCAAGGAGAAAATCTGTCCCAGTGATCCAACCACCTCCCACCAGGCCCCTCTTCCAACACTGGGCATTATAATTTCAACATGAGAGTTGGGCAGGGACACAAATCCAAACCATATCATTCTGCCCCTGGCTGCTCCCAAATCTCATGTCCTTACCAGATGGCAAAATATAGTCATCCCTTCTCAACAGTTCCCCAAGTCTTAATTAATTACAACATTAACTTAAAAGTCCATAATCCAAAGTCTAATTTGAGACAAGGGAAATCCTTTGTGCCTATGAACCTGTAAAATCAAAAACAAGTTAGTTACTTCCAAAATACAATGGGGACACAGGCACTGCATAGATAACTCCTGTTTCAAAATCAGCCCAAAGAGAGGAGCTCCAGGATTCCAGCAGGGCAGTCATTGACTCTTAAAGCTCCAAAATAATCTACTTTGACTCCATGTCTTACATTCAGGCCACACTGATGCAAGGAGTGGGCTCTTAAGGTTTTGGGTAGCTCTTCCCCTGTGGCTCTGCAGAGTTCACCTCCCATGGCTGCTCTCAAGGGCTGATATTAAGTGCCTGCAGTTTTTCCAGGCACATGGTGCAAACTGTTGGTGGAGCTACTGCTCTGGGGTCTGGAAGACAGTGGCACTCTCCTCACAGCTCCAATGGGAAGTGCTCCATTGGGGACCATGTGTGGGGCCTCTAACTTCACATTTTCCCATAACACTGACCCAGTAGAAGTTCTCCATGAAGGTTTTGCCCCTGGAGCAGGCTTCTGTCTGTACATACAGGCTTTTCCATACATCTAAAATATAAGTGAATGTTCCCAAGCCTCAACTCTTACACTCTGTGCATCTGCAGGATTAACCCCATGTGGAAACTGCCAAGGCTTACAGTTTGTACCCTCTGAAACAATGGCCCAGGCTGTACTTTGGGCCCTTTTAGTCACGCTGGAGCTGGAATGGCAGAGATGCAGGAAGCAGTGTCCTGAGGCTGCACAGGGCAGCAGGATCCTGGGCCTAATCCAGGAAACCATTCTTCCCTCCTTGGCCTCCAGGCCTGTGATGGGAGGGGCTATCACTGAAATGCCTTTAGGGATTTTTCCCCATTATTATGGCTATCAGTACTTGACTTCCTTTTAGTTATGCAAATTTCTGCAGCCTGCTTAAATCCCTACCCTGAATATGGGTTTTTCTTTTCTACCACATGGCCAGTCTGCAAATTTTTCAAACTTTTATGATCCAATTCCTTTGTAAATATAAGTTCTAGTTTTACATCATTTATTTTTCTCACAAATATGAGCATAGGCATTTCTTGAACATAGGCCTCTGGAAGCAGCCAGGGCATTTCTTGAACACTTTTTGTTGATTAAAATTTTTCTCTGACAGATACCCTAAATCATCACTCTCAAGTTTAAATTTCCCCAGATGCCTAGGCGGGGGCACAATGCCTCCAATTTCTTTGCTAATGCATAACAAAAGTAACCTTTGCCCAACTTTCCAGCAAGTTCCTCATCTTCATCTGAGACCTCCTCAGCCTGGACCTCATTGTCCATATCACCATCAGCATTTTGGTCACAAAAATTTAACAAGTCTCTAGAAAGTTCCAGATTTTCCCTTATCATTCTCTCTTCTTCTGAGGCCTCCACACACTTCCAACCTCTGCTCCTTAACTAGTTCCAAAGTTACTTCCACATTTTCAGTTATCTTTATAGCAGTGCCCCACTCCTAGGTAGCAATTTTCTGAATTAGTTTGTTCTCCCACTGCAAAAAAAAAAAAAAAAAAAAAAAAAAAAAAACCTGACTACGTGTGGTGTCTCATGCCTGTAATCCTAGCATTTTGAAAGGCCAAAGCAGGCGAATTGCCTGAGCTCATGAGTTCAAGGCCAGCCCATCTCTGCTAAAATACAAAAAAATTAGCTGGGAATGGTGACATGAGCCTATAATCCCAGCTACTTGGGAGGCTGAGGCAGGAGAATTGCTTAAACCCAGGAGGCAGAGGTTGCAGTGAGCCGAGATCATGCCACTGCAGTTCAGCTTGGTGACAGAGTGAACCTCCATCTCAAAACAAACAAACAAACAAAACTGAGCCTGGATAATTTATAAAGAAAATAAGTTTAATTGGCTCATGGTTCCATAGGCTGTACAGGAAACATGGCTGGAGAGATCTCAGGAAACTTACAGCCATGGCAGAGACTGAAGGGGAAGCAGGCATGACTTAAATGGCCAGAACAGAAGGAAGAGAGGGAATGGAAAGTTGCCACACACTTTCAAACAACCACTTCTTGTGAGAACTCACTATCATGAGAACAGCAAGGGCAAAATATGTCCCCAATGTCTAATCAAATCTCATGAGGCGTTGCTTCCAATATTAGAGACTACTATTTGAGATTTTGGCAGAAAATCTCAAAATCTACTACATGAGATTTTGGCAGAAACATATTTGATTACCATAGACATCACACACAAAACCATACACCACAAAAGTTACTGAATTGTACTTGGTAATTTACTTTATTTTCTGTTCCTTAAATTATTAAGAAGATAAGAATTATCAGAGTAACTGTATGTCAAGTCTGAGAATGAGGCACACTAGTAACAGATTCTTCAAATATAACTTATTCATTAGTATAAAGGATTGGAAATGAAACCACAATTTCATCTCAATGACAGTTGAGAGAAAAACTAATTTAACTGATTAACTTGCATATCAATAAATTAAAATTTAAAAACTATCTATGGTAATCAAATTTGAGAAATTTCTGCTGACATAAAATGTTTGTTATTCAAGTCCATTTGCATTTTTAAGAAAAATAACACTTCTCTTGATCACAAATTTCCATGAGATTTAAAAATATATCACCTTTCTCAGGATGGCTGATTAGAATCATTTTATACATGCCTTATCCACTTAGAAAACCTAAAATAATGTATAGACAATTACATTTTGAATACATTATTCAAGAGGGAACACAAGAGTTCAACAAAAAATTGATAGGTAACACCAAAAACTAGAAAGGAGAAGGAAAACGGGTAGGCTGCTTTGCTGGGACCAGCCAAAACTAAGAGTGCCTCACTAATATGGGGAGAAGGTGAGTGAGAGTCTTTCTGTAGTCCACATTCCCACCAGCGAATTGTACAATCCAGGCCATGAGAAAACACCCTGACCTGTCCAAGACTTTAATCTAATTTAGGGAGTGGCTGTGAGACTATGAGAAGTAACTGCTTCAGGAAGAGAACTCACTATGAGTTTGTCACCCTTTCTAAAACCTAAACAGCTACAGCAAAGCGGCATTTTCTATCCTAACTTTTAGCAGACTTTGTGCTATCCTGGGAAGTAGAGGCACTAGGGTTAGGCATTAAGGAAACCTGGCCTGTTGTTTGCAGAACTGGGGCACCGGTTGGGGGATAAGTTCCCGCAGTTGGGACTATGGCTGCTGGCACTAAGAAAGTGTGCCGTTGCCAGGACTGGAATGGTAGATGAGTTGCTTCAGAGGCTGGTTCTTGAGTTAAGCAAGGGCTCCTACTGGCTGCCCTGAAATATGGCCTAGACATGGACTGCTGGTCTGATGTATCACCCAGGATGGTTGCAATAACTGAGACAGGGGATTGAGTGCTGCCAAAACTGGGACAGGAGAGGGATGCACATGCCGCATTTACCAAGGCTGTGTCCACCTGGGCTGGCCCCACCCTCACTGTGGCAGGATATCACTGCAGCAGCTCTTGTTCCTCACCCAAGCATTCTTCCAAGTACCTGAGGATTGCCTCACATGCTGCCTATCACAACTGGTGCATCGCCATGCCACTGGAGGCCTGAGTGCAAACCTTCCTGGTCTAGCTCCACCATCTGAGACGGAGTGCAGAGTCCAGGCTCCTGCAGATGGCACAATAAAACCTACCACCTGTGACACCTGAACACTCTTTCAAGGGTACAGAGTTTGGGTCTAAACACTCTACAACTTTTACCTCAGCCTGTTCCCAGATCAAACTGAGGGTTGGGCTGTTTGTACTTGCAACCCACTAACGAGATGTAGATGAACTCTGCAGGGATAGAAGGGAGTTTTTATTTCTGTAACTGGTTACAGGGAGAAAGCCTGGAAATTAGCTGCCACTATTAACTGCACCCTAGCACACTGAGGAAACAACAGATACCACTAACACTATTGTTAGCCAAAAGAAATCATATGGAAACGTCATTGTCGCATTCATCTAGAAGCAACACCAGAGGTTCATACCCAAAGAACATTTGACACATCTTAAGGAAAAAAACACCCCCAACAAAAATAAATTCAAAAATAAAAGCAACCATTACACTACATGCACAGAAGTTAATGTAAAGACACACGAAAAAATAAAAAGCAAGGAAATTAAATACCCCCAACAGAACACAATAATTCTCTAGCAATAGATTTAACAAAAAAATTCTCAAGACAAAGATAAAGAATTTAAATATTGACTTTAAATAATCTTTATGTAATTTGGATATTCATCCCCACCCAAATCACATGTTGAATTGTAATCCTCACTGCTGGGGGTGGGACCTGGTGGGAGGTGTTTGGATCATGGGGGCAGATCCCTCCTGGTTTAGTGCTGTCTCTGTGATAGTGAGATATCACAAGATGTGGTTAAACATGTGTAGCATCTTTCTGCCCCCACCCCGGCCACTCCCTCTCTAATTATTGCTTCTACTTTCACCATGTGATATGCCTACTTCCTCTTTGCCTTCTATCATGATTATAAGCTTCCTAAGGGGTCCCTAGAAGCTAAGAAGTTGTTAGCACCATGCTTTCTGTAAACCCTGCAGAACTGTGAGTCAATTAAACCACTTTTCTCTATACATTACCCAGTACCACATATATCTTTATAGCAATGCAAGAACAGTCTAATACAAAGCTCAATGGGATGCAAGAGAAATTGGAAAACTAACACAAAGAACTCAGAAAGTCAATTCAGGATATGAATGAGAAAATTGATCAAGGAGATAGATATTCAAAAGAAAAACAAACAAACAAACAAATAACATACAGAAATTTGTAAACGAAAGAATTCATTGAAGGAATTACAAAATATATCTACAAGCTTCAACAATAGGTTATACCAAGAAGAAGAAAACCATTTTATAACTTGAAAGCAACTCTTTTGAAACAATTCAGTAAGGTAAAAATAAAGACAATAGAATAAAAAAGAATGAACAAAGCTTTTGAGACATTGGGGGCAATATAGAGCGACTGAATTTATGATTTAGCCAAACTCATGAGGATGAGGAGAGATGGGTTTATAATAGCTATTTAACAAAACAATAGAGAAAACTTTCTCAGGTCTAGCAACAGATTTAGACATCCAGATACAGGAGGCTCAGCAATTTCTAGGAAAATACAAAGCAAAAAGGAATTTGCCATAACACATTATAATCAGGCTGTCTAAAGTCAAAGTGAAAGACCAACTTCTAAAATCAAGAAGAAAAAATATGTAACTTCGTATAAAGGAAACCTCATCAGCCTAACAGCAGACTTCTCAACCAAAACTTTACAGGACAGAAGAGAAAGGCATAATATATTCAATATTCTAGAGAGGAAAAATAATAACTACTAGCCAAGAATTGTATATTCAGGGCCAGGCGCAGTGGCTCACGCCTGTAATCCCAGCACTTTGGGAGGCCGAGGCGGGTGGATCATGAAGTCAGGAGATCAAGACCATCCTGGCTAACACAGTGAAATCCCATCTCTACTGAAAATACAAAATAATAGCTGGGCGTGGTGGCAGGCATCTGTAGTCCCAGTTACTCCGGAGGCTGAGGCAGGAGAATGGCATGAACCCGGGAGGCAGAGCTTGCAGTGAGCTGAGATCGCACCACTGCACCGCAGCCTGGGCAACAGAATGAGACTACATCTCAAAAAAAAAAAAAAAAAAAAAAAAAAAAAAAAAAAAAAAAAAAAAAATTGCATATTCAGCATGATTACCTTCATAAATAAAGGAGAAATAAAATCTCTTCTAGAGAAACAAAAGCTTAGGAATTCATCACAACAAGATCAACCCTACAAGAAATACTCAAGGAAGTTCTAAACTTGGAAGTGAAAAGATAACACTTACCATTATGAAAATGCATGAAACCTTAAACTCATTGGTAGAATAATCACATGAAACAGGAAGAGAAAGAAATCAAATGACACTACTGTGAAATTTAACCAAACTGCAATAATAAACAGTAAGAGAGAAAGAAACAAATTTTTTTTTTTTAAACTTAACTAGAAAACAATGGACAATATAACAGAAAGAAAACCTCACATAGTAATAATAACCCTTAATGTAAGTAAATTAAATATTCCACTTAAAAGATATAGATTGGCTGGATGGATAAAAACCAAACAAACATGATCTTACTGTATGCTTCTTACAACAAACTTACTCATAAGGATACACATGCTGAGAGTAAAGGGGTGGAAAAAGACACTTCACACAAATTGAAACAAAAGTAAACAGGGATAGCTATACTTAGATAAAAGATGCTTTAAGTAATAAAGAGTAAAAATATAACAAATAAGATAATTCTGTAATGATAAATGAATCAATTCAGAAGGAGTCTATAATAATTCTAAATATATATGCACGCAACATTGGAGCACCTAAATTCATAAAACAAATATTTCTAGACCTGGAGAGAGAGAGACAACAATACAATAACAGTGGGGAACTTCCACACCACACTCCCAATACTAGACAGATCAAGACAAAAATTAAGAGAGAAACATTAGACTTAACTGGAGTGTAGACCAAATGTACCTAATAGCCAGTTACAGAACATCTTACCTAACAACTGCAGAATATATATTCTTTTCATTAGCACATGGGACATTTTCCAAGAATGTTTGGCCACTAGAAAAATTTAAATATATTACTAAAAATTGAAATTAAATCAAGTAATGTTTCAGAATAAAGTGGAATAAATGAAACTAGAAATCAATACCAAGAGGAATTTTGGAAACTATACAAATACATGGAAATAAAATGATGTGGTTTGGCTGTGTCCCCGCCCAAATCTCATCTTGAATTCCCACGTGTTGTGAAAGGGGCCTGGTAGGAGGTAATTGAATCATGGAGCAGGTCTTTCCCATGCTGTTCTCACGATAGCAAATAAGTCTCATGAAATCTGATGGTTTTATAAGGGGGAGTTTCCTTGTACAAGCTCTCATTTTGCCTGCTTCCATCCATGTAAGATGTGACTCACTACTCCTTGTGTTCTGCCATGATTGTGAGACTCCCCCAGCCACATGGAACTGTAAGTCCATTAAATCTCTTTCTTTTTTAAACTGCTAAGTCTCAGGTATGTGTTTATCAGCAGCATGAAAACAGACTAATACATAAAACAACATAGTCTGGAATGACTATTGGGTAAATCAAGACAAAATAATTGAATTAAATGAAAATTAAAACACAGTATATAAAAATCTGTGAAATACAGCAAAAGCAGTGCTAAAGTGCCTACATTTAGAAAAGCAGGTCAAACACAGTTGGCTCATTCCTGAAATCCCAGCACTTTGCAGGGGCAAGGGGGTTGAATTGTTTGAGCTCGGGAGTTTGGGACTAGCCTGGGCAACATAGTGAGATGCTGTCTCCACAAAAATATAAAAAATAATTGGGTTTAGTGGTTCATACCTGTAGTCACAGCTACTCAGGAGGCTAAGGTGGGAGGCTTGCTTGAGCCCAAGAGGTAGAATCCAGCCTGGGCAACAGAGTGAGACAGTGTCTCAAACGAAAAATAAAATAAAAATTAGAAATGTATAAAAATTACAATTAATTTCACAACACACCTAAAGGGACTAGAAATGCAAGAACAAACAAAATATAGAAAATGGCAAAAAAAAAAGAAATAGCAAAGATTAGAGCATAACTAAATGAAATGGAGACTAAAAAATTTACAATGGATCAAGTAAAAGAAAAGTTGGTTCTTCAGAAAGATAAACAGTTCTTGATAACTCCTAGCTAGACTAACCAAGAAAAGAAGACCCAATAAACAAAATCAGAAATGAAAATGGAAACATTACAACTGATAACACAAAAATGCACAGGATCATCAGAGACTGTTGTGAAGGACTATACATTCATAAATATAAAAAACCTAGAGAAAATGGGTAGATTCTTGTAAAAATACAACTTCCCAAGAATGAACCAGTATCCCAACAAAGAAAACCCTAGGACAAGATGGATTTACACCCAGATTCTACCAAACATGCAAGGAAGAAAGAAGACCAATCCTGAAACTGTTTCAAAAAACCAAAGAGGAAAAAATTCTTCTTAACTCATTCCACAAGGCCAGTATTACCCTAATACTAAAACCAGACAAAAACACAACATACACAGAAAAACTACAGACCAATATATTTGATGACCACAGATGCAAAAATCCTCAACAAAATAGTAGCCAACTGAATCCATTACTATGTCAAAAATATTGTACACCATGGTCCATTGGGTTTTATACCAGGGATGCAGGGATTGTTCAACATATGCAAATCAATAAATATGATACATCACATAAACAGAAATAAGGAAAAGGAACACACAATCATTTTAATGGCTGCATCAAAAGCATTTGGTAAAATTCATCATCTGTTCATGATAAAAACCCTTAACAAACTTGGTATTAAGAAAATTCAAAACAATAAAGGCCATTATGACAAACACACAGCTATATCATACTGAATGGGAAAATGTTGAAAACATTTCTCTAAGATCTGGAACAAGACAAGAATGTCCCCTCTTACCGTTCCTATAATAACATAGAACTGGAAGTCCTAGCCAGAGCAGTCAAGCAAGAGAAAGAAATCAAAGGTATCCAACTTGGAAAAGAGGAAGTCTAATTATCACTGTTTGATGATTATATAATCTTATATCTAGAAAAGCCTAGAGAAATTGGCAATATCTTCTAGATTTGATAAATAAATTTAGTAACATTTCAGGATACAAAATTGATGTACAAAATAAGTAGTGTTTCCATATACCAACAACGATCTAGCTCAGAAATAAATAAAAAATGTAATCTAATTTACAACAACTACCAAAAAATAAAATAGTTAGGAAATTTAACCAAGGAGGTGAACTGTATCTATGAGGAAATTTACAAAACACTGATGACAGAAATGTAGATGACATAAACAAATGGAAAAACATCCCATGCTTATGGATAGGAAAATTTAATATCATTAAAATGACCATACAGTCCAAAGCAACCTACAAATTCAGTGCAATCCCTATCAAAATACTATACCTATTTTTCACAAAATCAGAAAACAATCCTAAAATTCATATGAAGCCAAAATGAGCCTGAATAGCCAAAGCAGTCCTGAACAAAAAAAGAATAAAGCTGGAGGTATCACATTACCTGAATTCAACTTACATTACAGGCCTATAATAACAAAAATATCATGGTATGGATATAAAAATACACACAAAGATCAATGAACAGAATAAATAAGCCAGAAATAATGCTACATAGTTTTAGCCATCTAATCTTCAACAAAGCAAACAATACATACACTGGGAAAATGACACTCTCTTCAATAAATGGTTTTTGGAAAATTGGACTGCCGTAGGCAGAAGAATGAAATAGGATCCCTATATTGCAAACAAGAATTAACTCAAGATGGATTAAAGAGTTAAATGTAAAACGTGAAACTGTAAAAATACTACAGAAAAACATAGGGAAAACTCTTCTTGACATGGGTCTAGGCAAAGAATTTATGACTAAGACCTCAAAAGCACAGTCAACAATAACAAATATAGACAAATGGGACTTAGCTAAACTAAACAACTTCTTCACAGCTAGAGAAATAATCAACAGAGTGAAGAGACAACCTGTTGAATGGGAGAAAATATTTGCACACTATTCATCTGACAGGAGACTAATATCCAGAACATACAAAGAACTCAAAACAGCTAAACAACAACAAAAGCATAAATAATTCCATTAAATTGGGCACAGGATATGAATAGACATTTTTCTAAAGAAGACATGAAAATGGCCAACAGGTATATGAAAAAATGCATAACATCACTAATCATCAGAGAAAGGCAAATCAAACCACAATGAAACATTAACTTACCCCAGTCAGAATGGCTATTACTAAAAAGTAAAAAAAACAAAACAAAACAAAACAAAACAAAACAAAAAAACAGATGTTGGCGAGAATGTGGAGAAACGGGAACTCTTATACACTGTTGGTGGGAATATAAATTAGTATAGTCTGTATGTAAAACAATATGGAGGTTTCTCAAAGACTAGAAACAGAAGCAGCAATCCCACTACTGAGTACTTATCCAAAGGAAATGAAATTATATATTAGAAACATACCTGCACTCATATGTTTATTGCAACAATATTCACAATGAATCTACCTAAGTGTCCATCAACAGGTGAATGGATAAAGAAAGTGTGCTATATATATGCAATGTAAGACTATTCTGCTGTTAAAAAAAAAAAAAAAAAAAGAAATCATATTCTTTAAAGCAACGTGGGTGGACCTGGAGATCATCATCCTAAGTAAAACAAGTCAGGAACGGAAAGACTAATGTAACATATTCTCTTTCATTAATGGGTGCTAAAAAACTGTGTTCACATGGACGTAGAGAGTGGGATAATAGATAACGAAGACTTGGAAGGGTGAATGGATAGAAGTGGGGAGAAGGATGTGAAATCAGTGGGTACAACATATATTATTTAGATGATGGATACCCTATAAGCTCTGATTTGAGCACTGTGCAACCTACACATGTAATAAAATTGCACATATACCTCATAGATTTACACAAATTTTTGAAAAGCACTTACAATAATCCAATCTCTACCTCCCCCTTCTCCTCCTAGACCTCCCCTGTTTACGGGAAGCTGAAGTAATACTTTGCCTAATCCCATATAATTTCCCAGCCAAACTTTTATGTATTCCATAAGCCAGAAAGAACAAATACAAAACTTATACCTAATATAAATGCTTAAGAAAAGAATATCATTTATCGGTGAAAACTAGCAGTGTTTATTATGTAAAAAGTTTTATCAATTGACTTTTCTGTGGTTATATTGCAGTAGCCATTTTTTCTTATATTGGAAATCTAAATAGTCGTAATCCTAAAAAAGATGATTTTACAAAGTAGTTTATGCAGATGTCCCAATTCTAAAAATGATTAAAAATATTTTTTCAAAAAATAAACTATGATTTAATAAGCATTATTTTTTTATAATCATACTCTTAAAACATTTTAATTAGACATTTTAGCTATGTCTAGACTACATTATTATAAGCATCAATAAGTAAATTTATTTAAGAGCTATGTTTTGCTTTATGTGAATTAGAGCTTCTGAGCATCAGTATAACAAATTATTTTTAATAAATGCTTAAGAATGCGTTACTTGTTTTAAATAATGATGTCTATTTTATTGTCATGATGATGTAACATATACAATTTTAAGGAATGCTGAGTATTACGTTTACTGTTGTTATAGTTCTTACATTCTGCATCTCAAAACACTATGTTGTACTTCATCTTTGGCTTGTCTTTTGAATAATAGACTTGTTCTTTTAGATGTGTAGAGTATAAGTCATTAACTATTACAATATGATCATTTCATATCATAAGGTTGCTAAAGTAGTATATATTTATTTTCTAAAATATATAGAAAAATAAAGAAATATTTTTTAGTTTTATGAATCACACAGTGGTGAGAAAGATAGAAATTGGAAATAAAAGAGTAGTATAAAATATGCATAAAAGTAAATTCAACTTTAGGCATCCAGAAAAAAAATCACAATATAGAAAATGCATGGAGATTTTCTTTCAAAGTTTAGTTGATAAGAATTGCAGCATTAACTTTTTATAATTGTTTTGATCCAAACTAGATAATTTTGAGGTGGAAGTTTACTTACATAAAATATGTCTGACTGGTCAAGGATAATAACAAAAAAAATACTAATGTAGAATTTTTATTTCATAGGATCTAAAAGGATATGTTGGTATTTTGGCATTAAAGTATAAATTAAAGGAAATTTAATAATATTTGTAGATACTGAAGTAGAAGGAACTACTGTGGTTATGTCACTGAAAATTAATCATGATAACTGAATGTATCAACATTATTTCCCTACCATCTCTTGACATACCAACTAAACTTACTGTTCTATAATTTTATCCCTACATCAGTGAAACTTCAGCTAATATTTGTATTTTCTGAAACAGAATTTGTGACTCAAATCATGAGAGAATCAATGCAAATAAGGTAATAGATGGAGATATGAAAATTTGTTAATTTTGTCTAGCTTTTATCTTAACACAAACTTCATTTTCACAAACTAAACATGCATGAATATGCTACTTTCCCCAAGGAAATACAAAACACTTTAGCCCTTTAGTCTATATGTAGACTTCAAACTTTTAGCAGTGATTGGGCATAAAAATATTTTACATTTCTCTAAACTCTATTAGGACAAAATTTATCAAGCACAACACTGACAATTGAGATTATCCTCATGTCAGGGAGACCACAAAGAGATGTACAAAGTTGAGTCTAGAGGAAGCATGCCTTCCTTAAAAGGCAACAGTTACTCAATTCCTACCAATTTTTACCTTCAAAGAGTTTTGGATCAGTGCTATCAGATATTTCAGTTTTTCAAGAGAAGCAAATCTGGATTCTAATGAGAAATATGTGAAATTTAACACTGGCAACTGTTTCTTAATCACTGAACATGGTACTTGCCAACAGCCTACCAATCACAGAAATGAATGACGGGATGCTCTTTCCTGTTTACAATAAATTTATGACCTATTTTAGTGTTGAAAAGCATGTTAACATATATCATCTTTTATAAAAAATCTTCACTGTAAAATATTTTCCTGGTTATTCCATTCCATATCCCTTCCCCCACCACCATATCCATGTTTTGAGGTGAAACAAAGGCTGTGAGACACTAGGTATATTGTCTAAGATCACAAAACATGTAAACTAGTAGAGTCAGGACTTAATAAAATCAACTGTTCTGATTTTATAGTCTATATTTTCCCATTGAAATACTTGGTTTTAGATAAAATTGTTTGGCCATGTACATTCATTTGTTTAAAGGTGAATTGGACAAGGTATGCCAATTACCTCTGTTCCAGTGATCTTTCCTAGCAAGCACTTCAATAAATATATCATTAATGATTAATATCATTATCTCAACTAATCACATTACAAAACCATTACAATATTTTTATAACAACCACTAATAATATTACAACAATAAAATTGTTACAACTGCAAAACTACTACAATTACATAAATAAGCATTTGCTATACTCACAAATATATATATAAATTATATATATATATATATAGAGAGAGAGAGAGAAAACATGTACTAAGTTATTTAGTGATATTTAGACTGTGTTATTGAGTCTTCATACATTCTCTTGATTTTCATTTTATAGTTTGATTTATCTGTACTTATATGGGCTACTGGTTGTCAGAAGAAGAGGAGAAGGAGCTGCCTTGAGGGTTAAAGAGTTGTAATGATTTTTCAATTATCCCAAGTCTAGTAAATTAAATGAACAATATTTTTGAGTCTCTGTGACAACAAAACCTCCTACTATCGTATACTTCACCCTGTGTGACTGGTTTTTCATCATTTTGTGTCAAATTTTCATGAATGGATTCAAACTTCAATAAGTTTTCCTTATTTAGATTGCAGCCTCCATTTTGTCAAATTGGCAAAATCTTCTGACACGCCCTATCAAAGATTTAAAACAGCTTTTGTTTTAATCCACTTTGTCTATTGGTGCCTTCATCACTTAGTCTTTTAATATCATTAAAATAATCATGTGTCATGTAGTTTTAACTGTTTCCAAGGGCCTTACAAAAAATTTTGTGAAAGGATTCTTTACTTGTGACTAATAAAACACAACTGTATGCTCTTCTCTCGTATGTTCACAGCTAATTAAACTTTCTTTCATTAATACTACAATATTTCTTAATCATCTTGCTCTATATTTTTCAGAAAAATGACTTTGTTGTCAGCACAGTAATCTTAGGCACAGTTTGCTCTGGTGAGCATCCCAAATGTGAACCATGATTTCTATGTTGTGTCAAGCATACAGCTTTCGAAGACTTAAAAAATCAATTCTTAATCATGTCCTATATTTCAAAAGTCTTATTATGACATGGATCCTTTGGAAATTTTTCTTTCAGGCCTTCTTGAATTCTAGGCCTTCTTTTTGCACTCACTGGTAATCTACATTATATCCCTGTTATTATGAACTTACTTGAAAGATTTACAATTTTTTTGTCTTTTTTAATATCCAGAAAAATGTCAGTTATTTTTTGAAAAATCTTATTATTTTGATATAAGAAATTATTCCCCGGCTCCCTAAAGAATGACGGTTATAATTTAGCTTAATGCTTAATATACTTTTTAATAATCACTTGTTTTTACATGTTCTTCTCTCCATTACATTTTTAACTAACTTGAAGAGACTCTCTATTTTTCATTTAAGCATCACCTGAGGCCAGAGCCTAGTAAGTTTTCAATAAATGTTTCTGAAATTTAATTTGGGCTTTTCTCTTTAACATGTTACTTCATTGGGTAAAGTCACAGAGTTCACAATTAATCTATTCTTTTATAAAAATTGAAATTACCATTTATTTTTGCTTCATTTGAACATTAACTTACAGAAAATAATTATATGCTCTTTAAAATAATGTTTGTTATGAAACGGGTATAAGTCACTTGACAGATAATCTTCTGACTTAAAATATTAATAATGAAAGGACATATTCATATTTTTGGTATACAACATTTTTTCTCTACGTGTCACTGTATCTTCTTTAATAATCAAATATGCTTCAGCATTTAAAAATTATTTTAGAGGATTATATTATTGCCTTTTATGTAAAACTCTTATACCTTTTATAATAAAGTTACATAAACCAGAAATTCTAAAGCATAGATGACATCAGGCTTACAGAAATAAATAGCTTTTCAGATTTTTTTTTATTTAAAAAACCCTAAAATTTATTAAGAAATCATTACTGTCATCTTTTGTAAGTTAAGAGCAAAATATTCTTATTTCTTTTTTAGAAGATATATATTTATTATTGTGAGTAGAAGAGTTGAAGACTGTTTTTGATGTATGTAAAATAATGGTATAGACAGATTAATTGTTAATAATTGTTAATCAGATTAACAAATTGTTAATAATCAGAACAAAAAACAACTATCATGATTCTCATCCACCAAATAATTATTTGAAAAATAATGTTAAATATAAAACATGTAATATACTTTTTGTTTTGTAGATTCTAGTGATTTCTAAAATTAAAAGTCACTTGCACAAAAAGGTAATTATTTTTATGTTAAATTAAACTTTATATAGCATAAATATTTACTGTTAATAGTTACCTTATTATAAAGTAAAAAGTAAAAAAGGAAGCTATAGAAATCAAGTGCAAGATAAAAGACATATAAGTAAGGAAATGATTAAAACAAGCAAAGAAGTCATGTTTTAATTTGTCAAATAACTAGTAATTTAATACAGGGTTATGTTCCATAAATAAATTTAGGTTAAAATGAAAGATTACATTGCAACTTCCCAATTTAAATTATGAATAAAGAAGAGCTAATTTATCATCTCATCTCCAAATATAGGCTTGCAGATCAAATGACATAGTATGGCATTATTTTTTATTTTTGATTAGAAATATGCAATGACAGCAACATATAACATACATCAAACTTATACCTCACCTACACAATTGCACCTCTAAGAAACATAGATCTATTTATACTTTAGATAGTCACAAACAACAAACATGAAATAAGCTGCAATATCAATTTTTGAAAGAAGTGGAATGATAGTCTTTGGAATATTGCTCAATAGAAAATTTTAAAAATGAGATAAAATATCAAGGAATGTAAAACAGAAAAATACTTACATTTATAATAATTTTACTTAAATATATGACATTTACGTTTAACTTTTTAATATATTCAACTTTATGAAATAAAATTGCTCATTTTATAAGCCATTATTATATAGGTCATTTAAATCAGAAAGAGAAAATTTTTTTATTCTGTAATAAGTATTTGAACTGTTTCTTGAATCTAATTTAGGTATTTTGTTTATTACTTTACTCCTAATAGTGAATAGATACTTATTGAGTTGACTGATTACAATATATTAATTACTTAATGCTTTATAATGAGTTAACAAATCATTCTTCATACTAATAAAGTAAATTATGCTCTTTTCGATTTTTAGACTGTTGCTTTTTTTTTTTTTTTCTTTAGATGAAGTCTTACTATCCCCAGGCTGGAGTGCAGTGGCACCATCTCGGCTCGCTGCAACCTCCGCCTCCCGAGTTCAAGCGATTCTCCTGCCTCAGCCTCCCAAGTAGTTGGGACTACAGGCATCCTCCACCATGCCCAGCTAATTTTTGTATTTTTAGTAGAGACAGGGTTTCACCATGTTGGTCAGGATGGTCTCAATCTCTTGACCTCGTGATCTGCCCCAAAATACCTTCAATTCTACACAGAAAATATTATCTTATAATAGTGCATATATATGTGTGATACATATATAATCTCCTTTTATTTTTCATTAAAACAACAGTGATGTCAACATATTTAAATTTCTTTAGTGATCATCCAAATACTCATTTCTTCCATATTTCATCTTAAGAAATTGGAAATAGCTTTCATTAAAATGAAAATGAGATATATACATAAAATATAGAGAGAGGGCTAGAAAGTTAAAATAACTCATAATTTAAAGTTTATTATTTTACTGTATAGGAAGGAAAAATTATACTATGTAAAGACTACTGATTTATTTTCACTCTGCTATAATTTGTTTACTCTCTTTTGTGAAATTTTCACTAAGTAACTGCTAATAATATTCATTACCGAGGCTATGCTCCAGTTAATACTGATACTTCCACCTATAATACAGAGACATATTACAGCAAACCAAAATCTATTCTGGTAAATTTACACTTATATTCATAGTCATTTAGCTTATTGTTCATCTAGAATTTGATTTTATTTTCCAAATACAATGTAAATCATAATACAGAATTTGAAAGAAAATACAAATGACAGATACTCTTGGTAACAATGTGTTTATATCTTGTTAAATACAGGGGGTATTATTGACTCAACTATATCTACCTAAAGGAAATAAATATTTTAGAGGTAAGTAACATTTTTCTATGTACAAGGGTAGTTTCATAAGAGTTACTGTAGTTTTCTAGAACTTGTATGATCACACTCATCTGAGGTTAACCACACTAACTCTTCACTGGTCCTACAGGATGAATATAAACAATTTATTGCTGTTGCTTTATTGTGACATTTTGTAAACACATATGTATACACACACAAGTGCATATACATATGTATTTATTTACGTATTTAAGGTAATACAACAAGCTGTTGAAACTCCGAGCATAAAAGTCTATGGTTTTGTTTTTTTCTCAAGAAATCAAACCATGACTGTGAAAAACTATTCTTGGAATGCTCTATTTTTCTTTGGGGACAAAATTAATTTTCTTGACAATCTTGATTCTTCGCTATAATATTAAAAGGAAAAGATAATAATAGTGGTTACAGATAACTCCTTACAAATGGAAATCAAGAAATAAGCTGTTTTATCCCCGGAATGCTTTTTTTCTTTAAGATTAACTCACATGGCAATTGCCAAAGTTGAAACCTGCTCAGCCTGAACATTGCCTGTAGTTACAATCTGCCAAACACTTTCAAAACTGTATATTTTGTATGTAGATGAAATCTGAAACACTAGCAAGGAGAGAGAAGCTTGGCTATTTATAAAGAGTCAATATCTAATGTTGTAATTCAAGAAATACAACACATTCCCTAGAAAACTTAAATTATATATGGTTCTACATAGAGTGGTGAAGGGAAATCCTACCAGTGTATAATCTTGATCTGTGCACTTGTTTATTTTTAATTTTTTAACATCTTTTACCTGAAATGAGAGTTGACCTAATGGCAAATGGCTTGGCTTGATGATCGGGGATTTGGATATCAATGGGGAAGAGTAAATATCACTCGACACTCTGTATGATCTTCTTAAAAAAAAAAAAAAAAAAAGGCTTTTTTACTGTATGCCTGATAGGTGTGTCTTATGTAGATATGACATAATTATTACTTATATTTGGAGATTAAGTACTATTTTAGCAGATGTATATTTAAGGAGATATGTATGGGTGCCAAATTGACAAGTGATGAACTATAATGACTTTGTCAAATTGGCTAAGCTAAACTGTGTTCTTCAGAATTCCTTTTCTAATGTATCTAGGTAGGATGGGCTACAAAAGATCTTCTCTTGTAAGCGTTGGTGGACAAAGGGGATTCAACAGCCATTTGTAGCCTAACTTCCTCCAGTTACTCAAACACAGTAGTGTATGTGTTCTATAAAGGGTATGTTTTAAATTTTTTTTTTTTTTTTTTTTTGGTGGTGGTGGAGGTGAAATTAAAGTTCCCAATCTGTTATCTTTAAATTAGAAACACCCTGGGTATACTTGATTTAATCAGTGGAAAATTCTTAAAAGTGAGTTTGGACTTTTTTTTCGTGAGGAAGAGATTGATTTCTGCTTTTTGTAGTAAGTTTGGTCCATGCCAATGTAGTTCCAGCCTGGCCATTATCTTTCAGACTTTAGACTTGCTAAATAGCAAGTTCACATTTAGAATTACTGAGTAAACATCCACAGTCACTTTAGCAGCAAATTTGTTTATATATGTAGTCTCCACTGTTTCTGTTATAGAATCCTAGTTAATAAAGATTTTGATACAAAAGTGATTACAGAGCAACAGATTTTTCAGGATGTATTATTTTAATTTTTCTGGGTGTTCTGAAAGTGTTTTTCTAATCTGATTAGATTTAATAGTACTAAAGAATGTTTCCAGTGGTAAAGACAGCAGCGGTTCAGTGAAGTTTTAAATGGGCCTAGAACTCCAAGATGAAAGAAGTCAAGCAGATTTGAAGCAGTTTAGTTACACTTCTGTTGGATTTGGGGAAAAAAAAAAAAGTGTATATCTGTAGATGATCACATGGCATAGGCAGCCTCTTAGATTTGAAGTCCTCAGTCCTCCAACCACAAAAATATGAAATTCTGACAGAAATCTTCAAGTTTTAAAGAGAACTCCAACCCCAGATAAGACTGCAATTCCTTCCAAAACCTTGATTTCATCCTGGTAAGATTTAGAGAAAAAGACTCACATAGCTTATGCTTCTACTCTTGATCCAAATAAAATGTGAAATCATACATCTGTATTGCTTTTGTTTTGAATTTCTAAGTTTGTGTTAATTGTTATGAAACAATAGAAAACTAATACAAAAGATGATACATAGGGGTTTTGTTTGTTTGTTTGTTTGTTTTTGAGACCGAGTTTCCCTCTTCTCACTTAGGCTGGGGTGCAATGGCGCAATCTCAGCTCACTGCAACCTATGCCTCCCGTGTTGAAGGGATTCTCCTGCTTCAGACCCCCAGGTAGCTGGGATTACAGGCGCCCATCACCACACCTGGCTAATTTTTGTATTTTTAGTAGAAATGGGGCTTCACCATGTTGGCCAGGCTGTTCTCAAACTCCTGACCTCCGGTGATCCACCTACCTCGGTCTCCCAAAGTGCTGGGATTACAGGCATGAGCCACCATGCCCAGCAAAAAGATGATATCTAGGTTTTATTAATTCAATATTATATACAATATTAAGACAATCATATGGTAAAATCAATATACCACATAATATGTAGGTATATAATAGGTGTATAGTAGCAAATATTAAATATGCATTATTCACATTTTCTCCTGACCAAACAAGAAATTTTCATTTCCCAGTTTCTTGCCTTTATTCTGGGGCTGTATGATGGGGTTCTCTTCAATATAATCTGAGCAGAAGTCATATATGCAATATCTAGCTCTGGATACAAAATTTCTTTTGTGTACACCAAGCTCTAGCTTGCCATGCAAAAATAGCAAATTGGAAGGACACAGGTCTCTGAGTTACCACTTGTCAGAGAACTCTTAGCAATACATTCTGTGCTTTAAAGGACTGGGTTTTAGGGCAAGGTATAGATTTTAGTCATGTTAAGGACTAATATTTGAGATTTCCTTGAAACAGCTTTTACTCATTTACCCAATCTACTACAGTGTATGTATGTTTCTCTGGAATACAATATAGTACCTTGTAAAGAATTTGAGTTTGAAACTTGATTGTATAAAATTTGAGTTTGAAGTCTGAAAGCCCGAATGAAATACAGCTAGCCCATTTACTATATAGTGATTTTGGCAAAATATAAGGCAATTATAAAAATGTTCATGTTAGAACTTTGGATATTGTCTCACAATTGTTAAGTGTTCAATTTTTTCTCCTCCTTTTCTTATTCTTCTCTTTCTCCTTCTCTTCCTCCTTATCTTCCTTATTTTCTTTTTCCTTTCTTTGTTTCTTTTTTTTTTTTGAGAGGGAGTCTCACTTTGCCCGCCCCCCCCCC